>NW_006291231.1:2189320-2201468 GCF_000327345.1 Myotis davidii
ACTCCCCTCTCGGCCCTGCTCTGGGCGTGACAGGGGGCAGCGCCCCAACCCCCTGTTCGGCCGGCTCTGTATGTGACAGGGGGTGGAGCCACAATCCCCCAATCGGCCCTACCCTGAGTGTGACTGGGGGTGGCATCGCAACCTCCCGATCTGCCCTGCTCTGTGCATGACAGGGGGAGGTGCCCCAACTCCCCATTCGGCCCTGCTCTGAGCCCGACCAGGGGCTGCGGGGCAGGCACCTAGGGATTGGGCCTGCCCTCTGCCACCCGGAAGTGGGCCTAAGCCAGCAGGTCGTTATCTCCCGAGGGGTCCCAGACTGCGAGAGGGGACAAGAGGGGCTGAGGGACACCCCTCCCCCCACCCGCCAGTGCACAAATTTTTGTGCACCGGGCCTCTAGTTAATTTATAACAAAAAAGAATGCCTCATTGCAACAATTGGTCCTAGCTGGGAACTCCACAGAACAGAATCAATGCTTGTGGAGGAGCTATTATTTTATTCCGCTCTATAAATGACCAGAGCTGGGCAGGAATACATATTATAATGCATATGATTTTTTAAAAATTTTATGTATTCCACAATATTTACAAAAGCTACTGGCTCAAATTACCTAACAATTACAAAACACTCTACTGCACCACTGTCTAATATTTAAATCTCATATCATAATGTGGTACTTTGCAATGGCAGGGGAGTGAACCTGTGCTTCCCAGAAACCAAATAGCCCACCAAGGATACTGGACACAAACAAATACAACGACACATAATATCACTCCAACTTCATGGGCTACTTACTGTATGTTCTGTGTGTCTTTCTTCATTGATTTAATGGATATAATTAATGTACATGGTTCCAGATCCAGAATGCTAAACCACAAGTGAAAAATACTGCGCAGCACCTTGTGGAGAACAGGAAATACGAGAAGCCAAAACAATGCAGAGAGTGCACCTAATGACTGGAGTACGCTGGCTTCTTCCACAAAAATCATGACCAGCCATGACAAGGAGTGAACTAAAGGGGATGAGTAGGATATGCTATTGATGTGTGATACCTCCAGCCACCCGAGGTACCAGCTGAAATGTGATGTCAAGTTCTTAATTACTAATACCGCTGTTATTCTGTAAAAAATATACATTGTTCCACTACAGATTCTTTCCTAAAGCTGTAACTCTGACATTACTGAACATATTAGGAAGATACAAATCAGAATTAGAAGTGTGCTTAAAACTGCAAATGAAAGCTAACCTTATATGCCCTGGCTCAAGGGGAAAGAGGAGGAGAGTTGGATACTACGGCTGCACATTTATTCTTGCACATTTATGTTACATTTATCATGCAAGGCTATACTTAGCTACCTCAGGACACTGAGAACTCTTTGAGGGCTCTACATAGACAATGTATAAATAATGACTGTTTTGCTCATTGTTAAAGAAACTCCCCAAATAGTCTCCCCAAAAACCCATTCTGCCTTTTTTATGCTATGTAAAATATGTATTTTCCTAAAAATAAATAACTGTGACACTTTTATAATCTCTAAAAGGTGCATTCCTAGATGTCCTCCCTATCGTCTGCCAATTCCCGAGGTTAGACGGATAATGAAAAAATTCCTAAGATTACACCTGATCAGAAGCCAGGAGTCAGTGAATTTCATGGGCCACATAAGCTGCCAAAATACCAAGGCCCTGTAGCAAGTTAACGTCTTAAACATAATCTTGTCAATTTTCTAACTGCATTATTATTTTTCATTCATTCAAAGTGCTGCAGGAAGTCCTGACCTAACTGTCAGTACGTAATCTAAGTGCAGAAACCTGCAGAACTGACATCCTAAACCACACACAGGAACTGGCTACAGCTCTCACCTAAGCAGAGGAGCAACTGACAATGCCCAGGAACAGAGAGCAACTTAGACAGCAACCCAGGGGCCGGTGGGCATTCCTCTTTGACTATATTTCATAACTGGATTTGTTCAGTGTGACTGACCTGCCTAAGGTATTCCTACCTCCAGATAAGGAGATCTTTCTGCGTTTTCATCTAAATTCAACATGTGCCTCTAACACTAAAAATATGCACACTGGACATAAGTCAAAAAACATACCCATTTACTGTAGATGTTTACAGAAGAACCAATATTCCAACTGCAGACAGGGAGAGAGTTTTATAAAGTGTAGTTGACTATGGAAAAAATATCCTTGGGTGAGGATTAACAAAAATAAATAGAAGAAAAAAATGTAGTTGATACTCTATCCTAATTAAGAATGCCCTCCCAACCCTAGCTGGTTTGGCTCAGTGAATAGAGTACTGGCCTGCGAACTGAAAGGTCCCAGGTTCGATTCCGGTCAAGGGCACATGTCCTAGGGTTGTGGGCTTGATCCCCAGTTGGGGGTGTGCAGGAGGCAGCTGATCAATGATTCTCTCTCATCATTGATGTTTCTATCTCTTTCTCCCTCTCCCTTCACTCTGAAATCAATAAAAATATATTTTTTAAAAAAAGAATGCCCTCCCAGGCCCGGCCAGCTGGGCTCAGTGGTTGAGCATTGACCTATGAACCAGGAGGTCATGGTTCGATTCTCGGTCAGGACACATACCCAGGTTTGTGGGCTCAATCCCCAGTGGGGGACATGCAGGAGGCAGCCGATCAATGTTTCTCTCTTATTAATGTTTCTGTCTCTCTATCTCTCTCCCTTCCTCTATGAAATCAATAAAAATATTTTTAAAACAAAACAAAAACCCCACAGAGTTACATTAAGCAATTCCACTTAAGAGACTTAAATTATAAATGATCTCTTAGTTGGCGGAATAATAACATACCTAGAAAGAGCTATATAAAGTTAGTTTCTGGCTATTAATTGCATTTCCATAAAATTTGACAAAGATTATGATACTGCACATATAAAAAAGTGGACAGGGCAATTATTTGTATTTAATAAATGCTTGCTCAATGAATATAATCTGTTGAAGATATCGGTGCTTATGGAAAAATCCATCCAAGGTATAATATTGAGGTGATAGACTTAATCCTATAGCCTTTTAAAAAGCTATACATTCTAAATTTGAGGGATTTAAAAAACAGACTTAGCAGAAACCGTTCTATTAAAATTGTCATTTTTAATCATATCCACAAGGATTTTTTTTAATCAATTTTAGAGAGAGGAAGGGGGAGAGTAACATTGATGTGACTGGTTGCTTTCTGTGTGCACTGCCGGGGCATCAAACTCACCACCTGGGATTTTGCCCTCACCGGGAATAGAGCCCATCACCCTATGGTGAACAGGACATGGCTCGAACCAGCTGAGCCATAGAAGCCAGGGTGCGAACAAGGATTTTTAAATCCCTCAAAACAGACCAACTCTATATGGAGAACCAGGCCAATTAGACCGGCTGTTTGAGCTCTTGGCTTTAATTTACCTTGCGGTTCTTCTGAACAGCTGTCTCATGGCAGCTGAACACCACTCAACACTAGTTGGTTATTCCAGTGCAGTGATGGCGAACCTTTTGAGCTCGGCGTGTCAGCATTTTGAAAAACTCTAACTTAACTCTGGTGCCGTGTCACATATAGAAATTTTTTGCTACTTGCAACCATAGTAAAACAAAGATTTATATTTTTGATATTTATTTTATATATTTAAATGCCATTTAACAAAGAAAAATCAACCAAAAAAATGAGCTCGCATGTCACCTCTGACACGCGTGTCATAGGTTCGCCATCACTGGCCTAAACTGTCTCTCCAATCCCAGCCTCTCCTCAGAGCTCAAGAGAAGTACTCCAAATTGCCACTGACATCTCCACCTGGAAGTCCAACAAACAGCACTAACACCACTAACCCTGAGTAGGGTCCCCCTGAGTAGGGGGAAGGAGCAGTCCTTCCCCATCCATCTCTGTTAAGAGCAACACTATCTCCCCAGGCACCTAGTCATGGAAATAATCACCTTAGACTTTATTCTTCCTAAACCAACAAATTTACTTTCTGTCCTTTCCCACTGCCTGCCTGCCTCAGTTCAGGAGTCACCTCATTACTCCCCAAGTGTCCTTACTAGTGTTTTTACCTCTACTCTTATTTCCCTCCACAGAATAGCCAGACTGATGTCACTCTTACGTCACCTAAAATTCTTGAGACACCGTATTACCTAAAAGCCAACCATCCATATAAACACCATATATATATATATATATACACACACACACACACACACACACACACACACACACATATATATATACACACACACACACATATATATACACACATAGATAGATAGATAGATGATAGATAGATAGATAGATAGATAGATAGATAGATAGATATATGGCTCTAGTTCAATGACCTATTTGCCATCCAGGACAACACCCTCTCCCAATGTTTTCCTTTAGATGTCAACTCCTACTTACCTCCCAACACTCAGCTCAGACATCACTATCTCCCCAATTCCCTTGAGATGTCTTTAAAACCTTTGCAAAGCTCCTAGCTGGCCTTGGGTGGTAGTCTGTCTCCCATAGCGCTATGTGGTTACTGCTAAGCACTTATTACACTGTATTCGTGTATCACATTTAAAGTATCACAATACTGTAGTATTTGTTGTCTACCTTCTACACTAGACTGGAAGCAACTTGATAACAGGGACTGAGCGTCCCAGCCCTCTATCCCCAGCATCTGGCTCAAGGCCTGGCACATAGTGCCTATTTCACAAATGTGTGCTTAATATAAATGAAAAGAACATTTCTATCGTTACTATTAAAGATTTAGGTAGAGATTTTAATTTCTTTTAAAATTGTTAAAGCACGGAGTAAAGCAGGAGAGTAGCTTTTTAAGAAGGGAAAAAAGAGGTCTCTCAGTAATTCATCTTCACCCTTTCCCAATTAGCAAACAAAGCCCCGAGTTAGTTGAAACTATGGCTTCCATTACTACATTCTCCTGACATCCAAAATTACGATCCTAGGAGCTACGAACTATCAAATTCACACACACACACACACACACACACACACACACACACACACAGCCAGTACCATTTCCAAAAGTCGCCGCCAAACGGACCTGAAAAGTAACAATCTATGTAAGACAAGTCCCAAGAACAGATGACAGTACTCTGTGAGCCTGCTTCATGAAAGCTGGTAATCGGAATAATACCTGCAAAACAGCGCTGATGTAAGGATTAAGTGAGGCAATACTGGTAAAAACCTTATCAAAATGCAAGAAGACGGAACTAGAATCTATTTTAACTTCACCATCTATCTATCTGCTAAGTAATCCTATGCAAAAGACTTGACTTTAAGCCTCAAGTTTCCTCACTTCCCACCAGGGTTACCGTAAGGTTTAAAAGAGTGTTTATAAAGCATCTAGCATGTACCTGGCAAGCACAGTAAGCACAAAATAAACGCTGGCTCTTGCCCTGCATCTTACACAAGTATTTTAATCTTTCTAGGTTTCAATTTATATATTTACAAATGAATTGTTTAGATCGGATGACACAAGACCCAACAGTACTAGTAAACGTGCTGTAATTCTATGATCAATAAACCCAAAAGCACTGACGGCCAAAAATTAAATTTAAAAAGGCCCATTTAAATATATTAGCTAAAGAAAATCTCAGTTGTCATGTAGGCCTATACCAAAAATATTGGCAGAAATGTAAGATTATAACCTGAATTTTTATCTTTTTACTCCTTTAAGCTAGCAACATGAGCATAATAAAAATGACCAAGAACTTAAATTAAAATTAAAATTCAGAAATTAAAATTAAATTAATCCAAATAGGAAATGGACACTCGTCTGCTACTAGTGACATCAAAAATTGGCAAAATTGTAATAATTTTATCTAGTGTTAACATTTAACCAGTAAATCAGTTAACATTTAACCATTCAGTTAACCAGAGGAAAAATCCTAATATTGTCACGGCCCTCTGAGGCCTCTGAGAAATTGGGTAGCTGTACTTACCTGCAAAGCCTTAGTCACAGCAAACTGAAGTGGCCAATAAAGGTTAGTGATGAAATCTTCAAAATATGTTCGGTAATGGTATTGCACATTTACTGTCTGAGGTAAAATGTTCAAAAAATAGTGTTGATGAACACAGGTTACATACCCATATTTATTATCAACCCATTTTTTTGTTAATATGATACAGAAAAAAACTTTCAGGACTTATATTTCTGGGAGATAGAACTAAGGGCAAGTTTTATTTTCTTCTTGGTGTTTTATCCGTGTTTTGTAGTTTTCCATAATGAACATATAATTTTTATGTAATAAAAAAGTTAACTCTCAAAAGCTACCCATATATAACAGCTAAACTATTGCTTACTCCTTACCCCAGTTATACAGATGAGGAAATAAAGGCTCAAAGAATTAAGTACCTTTCCCAAGTCATCAAAAATAGGAAATTGCAACTACAGGTAGTGCTTTTGTTTGATACTACCCTATCTCAGGCTACTGTGATGGACATTGTCCCAGTTATACTTGCTAGTAGCAAGTCACATGCACATGCATTCTTATTTATGAAAACACACAAATCCAAATTTCCCATCAGTAGTTTCCTTACTAATGTAGTAACAAATGCTGTTTTTTCCAAAGGAATACACTAAGTATGCTTGATCCTTCTACCTCAAAACTATCTTCCTCAAATCACTGATGCTTGTGGATGGAGGTAGAAAGTCTACAAATCTTCAGATCCACATGTATCATGAAAAACACAATCAACATTATCCTTTATTCTATTTGGAGGGAAAAAAACTTTTATTTTCATAAGCTAAATTTTATCTTTTAAAGCATCAATTGTTTTTAAAAATATGAAATTATGCTATTATTATTAACAAAATTTGTGTACAATATGTCAACGATTATTTTGAAAACATTGGCTTTCAAGCCTAACAACTGGGACATCCTTTTTCAAGTCATTTTCTGTGTGTGGTGTGTGTGTGTGTGTGTGTGTTTAATGAAGGAACACAGTAAGTTGCTCAGCATCTCAAATGATCCTACTGCCTTCATTCATTATATTAGAGATATACCAATGAGCCCCCATCACCATTTTTCTAATTCAGTTATAATTTTCAAAAAGAGAAACCTACAGTTAATTTTGTAGTTTTTCAAGCTTTAATATCTACCATAAACCAAATGAGGAAAAAAAGAAAAGTTCTAGAGCTCTAGCCAGTTTGGCTCAGTGGATACGGCATCGGTTTGTGGACTGAAGGGTCCTGGGTTCAATTCCAGTCAAGGGCGTGTGCTTCAGTTGCAGGTTCCCCAGCCCTCTCCGGGTGCATGCAGGAAGCAACCAACCAACGTGTCTCTCTCACATCGATGTTTCTCTCCGTCTCTTCCTCTCCCTTCCACTCTCCGTAAAAGTCAATGGAAAAATGTCCTCAGGTGAGGATTAACCAAAAAAAAGAAAAGAACAGAAAGAAAGAAAGGAAAAAAGAGAGAGAAAATATAAATTTTAAAAAGAAAAAAATAATAAAATACAAATTGACAATCTCTTTTATGCATTTTCAGAGTTCTAAAACTTAAATTTACATTAATTCATTTGGTAACAAAACCAGACCTGAATGAATGTGAGTCTATTTATAGATGTCTTTCTCCACTTACTGTGACTATTAATATCTTTCCCTGCAGAAATATCTGTTTCATGATGACGTGCTACCCTAGACCCCACTGGGGGTGTCATACACAGTATATGCATCATATTACCTTATTAAAATTGGACGTCTTTTTACTTCCAAAACACATCTAGCAGCAAGGGTTTTGCATAAAAGATATGGACCCTTATAACTGAAGGAAAAAGAAATGTATGCAGCCACAAAATTGGTTACTGAAATCAACACAATTTTCTTGTATCTCCTTTTCCTGCATATTTGGTTAATACTGAAATAAGTCGATCTTTCTTTACTTTTTTCTTTAACGTGTTGACTGATGACATACATCATCATTCTTGAAAACCCCAAAAAAGCTTCCAATGAAATATAATTAAACTCGGACTGAATTGGAGTAGCTGCATCTTAGATCAGGGAGCTATTGTCGGATGGATCTAAAGACCAGCTTCAGTGGAGGCTGTTGTCAAATTCTTTCCAGCAAGGCCAAATGTCTCCATGAATTCTTCTTTGAGGTATATTGTGTGCTGAGGAGCCCAAAGGGACTTAGTAATTTTGGAATCTATAATTCTCAAGACTGTTGACTTAATCTAAAACCACAAAAATGATAGACTAATTACAATACTCTGGCTCCAAATAAAAAGTTAAGTATAGAAAATTATTTTTAAGCAAATAAAAAACCTAAATGGACCAAAGAGAAAAATAGACATTTCTTTCTTTTCATCATACAAATTATACTTCAATTATTGCTCAAAATTAACTGATTTCCAAGATGATTTACTATGCACAAGTGTTACCCTCCCCACTAGACCCTAATAAAAAAGCAATAAAGTATGTGATGCACCAAAGTGAATAGGAAAGGAATCATTAGATGACATCTCAACAAATTTCTAGAATAAATGTAGATTAAAGTACCTATCACAGAACATGAACACAGGAACTACAGGGGATAGTGACGCACACTTAAATAGAGGGATTAACTCATGGAACAGCTTTGCTGTGGCCCTGCTCAGCACCATTACCTTAACTGCAGGCCCTCCGACAAGCTGGCCAGCAACACACCCTATTCAATCAGAGAGATCCTAATTTGTTCTTCTATTCAGAAAATGCAGAGGAATTACCTGAATGATAACAGCAACCTATCATGTGTTTCTCACATTGATATTTCTCTCTGTCTCTCCCTCTCTCTTCCACTCTCTCTAAAAATCAATGGAAAAATATCCTCAGGTGAGGATTTAAAAAAACAGAAAGAAAGTTACAACCACAGTGCATAATAAATTAAGATGATAAAGCCATTAAAATTTGTGTGTGGAACATAGAAAACATTCTGATTGATGGCAAGATATTGTACCAGACTGCATTGAGCCTATATGAAACTTTAGCAAGAGATCCCTTGAAAGGAGTGACCACACTCACCTAACTTTCATTACAGTGTATTGTTAGAACTGTTCTATTTTATTATTAGCTATTGTTCTTAATCTCTTACTGTGCCTAACTAACTTATTGAACTTTACCCTAAGTACATGTTTATAGGAAAAACTCAAAAAATAGATATAAAGGGTTCAGCACTATCCACAGTTTTAGGCATCCAATGGAGGCTTTAGAACGTAGCCCCATCTTATAAGGGTATGCTACTGTACATCTAATCCTGACAATAGGAATATACGTACAGATTTAAGAAAACTATAATCCCAGGACATTACTCAGCATCTCAGATTATTTTCGACTGTCAAGCCCTCAGACAGGGTTTCTTAACCACACCCCTGCTTCCCCCCGCTTTATTTTTATTCCCCTAGCATCTGTTATCATCCAACACTAAATCACATGCATTATTTCACTAATTCTAATACACACATTCTTCCCAACTTAATCCCATTGAAACCAGCATGCATCTCACAATCTACACATAGCATTTTACAACTAGTCAGCCAGATGGCAGTCTTGTTACTGGGTGAAAAACCTTCAAAGGATAGATGCCCTCTGGAAATATTTAAAAAGCATCAGCATCAAAATGCCTCAGATTAAATGAAATGCAATATTTATTTTTCTTACTGGGTTATCTCCCCTACTCTCAGAAACATAAGGGTAGTAACTTTTTGGTGTGTTTTTTGTTTTGTTTTGTTTCTTTTGGGGACTGGGTTGAGGAGTGTAATCTTTGTATCCTCCACTAACTTTTTTTTTTTAATCTTTGTATCCTTCACACACAGAACAGTGGCTGGCATGTAATAGATACATAATCAGTGCTACATTTTAACATCTCTTAAACTAGGATGGATCCAACAGGATGGTTCCTACATAACTAGCCCTGATGTGTTTTTTTTTCTTAGTAGTACACATAACTAAGTCATACAATAGCATCTAAGATTTGAAGAAATTCATTAACAAAAAATTTATAGGAAAATGGAGACAGTAGTGTAAGTGAATGGACTCATTTTAAAACATGACTCTAAAGGTTGGTAAATACAAGAAACAGAAATATAAGCTTATGATTAAAAAAAAGATTTTATTGATTTTTAGACAGAGAGGAAGGGAGAGAAGGAAAGAGAAACATCAATGTGAGAGTGAAACAGTGATGTGAGTGAAACATTGATGGGCTGCCTCCTGCACAGCTCCTTCCAGGAATCCAGCCCCAGGAAACCCGGCATGTGCCTTTACCAGGGAATCAAACTGGCAACCCTTCAGTGCATGGATGGATGATACCCAACTAACTTAGCCACACAGGCCAGGGCAGCTTATGATTATTTTTTGAGTTATGGAACTAAATACTAAAAGAAATAAACACAAAAAGGGCCAAACATGATTGCCTCATGGAAAGATACAAGAGACTACAACCACAGTGCATAATAAATTAAGATGATAAAGCCATTAAAATTTGTGTGTGGAACATAGAAAACGTTCTGATTGATGGCAAGATATTGTACCAGAATATTTGTAAGATATTTGTATTTTAGTTTCTCAGTAAATCAGCCTGTATTTTTTAACATATATTATTTTTACCAAGCGCACATACCTTTTTATGAACCATTCTTATGAATGTTTAGTAACAGGGAAGCACAGATTCACACCTACAAAATCAGTGACTGAGACTGTCATTCACACGGATACAGATAGAAAGACACCCAGGAGCAGAGTCAAAGTCAAAATTGCGACCCTTTAATATGGCAAAATTTCAATTGGCAACGAGGATGGCGATCGTGGATTCTGGACTCAAATTTAACAAATTTCTAAAGCCTGACATCAACACTAAGTTGCTTAATGATGACAATTATGCCATTTTGCTCATCAGAAAGTCAAGGTAGGATCAGCAAAGGCTTGCAAGTTTACCCTTGTGCACTGAAATGAAAGTCAGACCCCTTAGGTCAGTGGTTCTCAACCTTCCTAATGTTGCGACCCTTTAATACAGTTCCTCATGTTGTGGTGACCCCCAACCATAAAATTATTTTCGTTGCTACTTCATAACTGTAATTGTGCTACTGTTATGAATCGTAATGTAAATATCTTATATGCAGGATGAATTTTTCATTGTTACAAATTGAACAAAATTAAAGCATAGTGATTAATCACAAAAATATGTAATTATATAGTGTTTTCCGATGGTCTTAGGCGACCCCTGTGAAAGGGTCGTTCGACCCCCAAGGGGTCGCGACCCACAGGTTGAGAACCGCTGCCTTAGGTGGAATAACTACAAGCTCTCCCTCGCCACAACACTCCACATTGACACAACACCTTTGACCTGCCCTGGCCTGTCATCACTATGACAGACGCGGGGAATGAGCATGGTCTTCCACCATTACCAGAAAGACCCACCGACCATTATTTACGGGGATGCAAAAACTAGGGAAGGGGCTGCTGCCTTGAGGGGGCGGGGGTGGTAATAGGTACACGGATCGGAGAATAGAGGCCACGACATGCAAAAATCCAGCTTGCGGGCCCGCGCTCAGAAGCACCCAAGGGCCCCGCCTGTCTCCGCAGAAAGGACATCCTTCCCGGGTGAAAGCTAGCGAGCTAGAAAACCCAACCGGCCCTGCGCCGGCAGTGGCGCGCAGCTCAGACCCCGCCCCTCCTCCCTCTCTCAAGGCAGGCGCAGAAAGATCACAAAATGTCACAGGGCCCAGACTGAGCGCGCCAAGGCGGGACCCACCCCCGGGAGACCGGGACATTTAAGGCATGTCCCTCCCCTTCCTCCCTCCGCCCAGCTCAAAACTCATTCATTCTTAAGGCGGGCGGCAAATCCTCGCGGACTAGCCACCTAGGCTCTGCAAGCCCACTAGACGCTTTGTCTCGCGCCCCGCCGGAACCTGGAGCGCGCATTGGAGCGCGCGCCCGGGCGTCACCTCCCCTCACCTAGGAGGGCACATTGCCCGGCCTGCTCGGTATCCAGGATCAGGAAATGTGCATGCAGTCCCACCCACCATCGCTACAATTCAAGCCCCCGCCGCCACCCCTGCGCCACTAAGAAACACTAGATTCTTTCTCCTTCCCGGAGATGGAGACCCTACCCCTACGGAAGGGCGTGGGTGCGCTGGGCCTCGATCTCCCTCTTCGGGGTTCTCGAGGCCCCGGCGGGCTGCGCCC
>NW_006291231.1:2202861-2204478 GCF_000327345.1 Myotis davidii
GCCGTCCGGAGGCCCCGCTGCTGGGGGCCACGGAATGGGCGCCGGTGTCTGCGGTGCAGAACCCGCTGCGCGCTCCTCCTCTCAGGTGGGACCCTGTCTCCGAACCTCTTCCTGCCCAGCTCAGGTTCGCGTGTCTGCAAGCTGACAGCTACCGGCCGCAGGGACACCGAGGCCCTGAGGTTAAATCGTTGGCCACCAGTGCTCATGGGCGGGCCCAACCCGTGTATGCCTTAACAACTTAGGGGCTTAGAAAATCAAAACAGCTCACAAGTGATGAGATTCATATGTGATTGGGTAAATAGCACAAGCTCTTAAAGGTCGTGCTTCACGAAAACCCGATGCATGGAAATCTAAATATGTGAAAATTTAAGTAGAAATGACCGCTTTAAAAGGGAAATCCCCTATTTTTTTTAAAAAAAAAAGAAATTTAAAATGTAATTGACAACTCGTTCTAATTATAGAATGGTCATGAATCCCTTTGAAAAGTTTTGAACTTTATGACTAACGTTTATTGAAATGTATTGTGTGCCCTGCACTGGGCTTTTCATGGATTTTACCCGGCCACGCAGCCATTCTGTGGTATGGGTACTGGATTGTCTCCATCTGAAAATTCATCCTTTTTTTAAAAAAAAAAAAAAATGTTATTGAATGTATTTGGGATGACATTGGTCAATAAAATTATGTAGGTTTCACAAGCACCGTTCTATAATGTGGTTCCCACCCCAAGTCCCGTCTGTTTCCATCACCATGTATCCCCTCCATACGCTGTTCTACCAGCCCGCCCCCCACCCCGCCTTTTCCCTCTGGTAATTACCACACTGTTGTCTCTGTTTGTGAGGGGTTTTTTGTTTGTTTTGTTTTGTTTGCTTAATCCCTTCACCTTTTCCACCCAGTTCCCCAACCCCTGTCCCCTTTGACAGCTGTCAGTCTGTTCCATGTATCCATGTCTGTTTCTATTTTGTTGGTTACTTTGTTTTGTTCATTAGAGTCTACATATAGTACTTGTCATTCTCTGCCTGGCTTATTCACTTAACATACTACTCTCCATGTTGGGTTCATCCATGTTGTTGCAAAAGGTAAGATTTCCATCTTTTTTAAGGTGAGTAGTATTCCACTGTGTAAATGTCCCACAGCTTTTTTATCCACGCACCCACTGATGGGCACCTGAGCTGTTTCCACATCTTAACTATTGTAAATAACGCTGAGTGAACATAGAGGTGCATACATTTTTTCCAATTAGTGTTTCGGTTTTCTTCAGTAAATTCCCAGGAGTGGAATCACTTGCTGGGTCAGAAGCCAGTTCCAGTTTTAATTTTTTGAGGGAACTCCACATGGTTTTCCATCGTGGCAGCCCCTGTCTGCTTTCCCACCAGTGGTGCATGAGGGTTCCCTTTTCTCCCTCTCCTCTCCAGCACTTGTTGTTTGTTGACATATTGATGATAGCCATTCTGGCAGGTGTGAGGTGATACCGCAGTGTGGTTTTAATTTGAAGTTGAGCTTCTTTTCATATATCTGTTGACCATCTGTATTGTTGGGGTCCAGCCCCAGCAGGTCCAGGGGTTCCCCAAGGTGTGGACGGAGTCAGAGAAGAATGAATGACACATAGGCAGCATTCAG
>NW_006291231.1:2204527-2208755 GCF_000327345.1 Myotis davidii
TTCTGCTGGGGAAGGGGTTAAGAGGTTTTATTCCCTCCCTAACTTCAGGGGAAAATCCCTACCTGGGGAAACAACCTTTCTCAGAGAGGTGACCTTGGTTAAAAGCACATAGCTCCAAGAAGGGGAGCAAACATATTAAGAACAGTATGCCATATGCGCCAGGTCCCTTGAAACATATGCTGTGCAGATGTTTCTTCCCTGCAGTGACTGTGTCAAGCAGCAAGGATGGACCGGCTTCCGGCACTGTATGTTCTCTTTGGAGAAGTATCTCTTCAGATCCTTTGACCATTTTTTAAATTGGATTGTTTGTGTGTGTGTGTGTTTTTTTTGTTGTTTTTTTTTTTAATGTATTTTTTTATTGATTTTTTTACAGAAAGGAAGGGAAAGGGATAGAGAGTTAGAAACATCGATGAGAGAGAAACATTCATCAGCTGCCCCCTGCACACCTCCTACTGGGGATGTGCCTGCAACCAAGGTACATGCCCTTGACCAGAATCGAACCTTGGACCTTTCGTTCGTAGGCTGACGCTCTATCCACTGAGCCAAACCGGTTAGGGCATTTGTGTTGTTTTTTTTTATGTTGAGTTTTATAAGTTCTTTATAAATTTTGGATATTAACCCCTTATGAAAATTCATCCATTTTATCTAATCAGTGGGGTGTATCCCTGAAGCTTAATAACAGATATAATAACGTATGTCAACTGTAATTGAAAAATAAAAAGTTATTTAATTTCCAAAAAGAAGAAAGAAAGAAAGAAATCTTCACCCTTAAAAAAAATCATCCATTTTATAGACGAATTTCTGTAAGGCCACCCAGCAGGTGACAGGACTGCATTTGAACTCTGCCAGTTTCAGTTGGCTCCAGAGCCTCACCCTTAACCATAACCTAGAAGGCCACTTCACAACCTATTAGGAATGTATCTGTAGGGTAATTACAGGTTAGTTACTTTAATAATGGCCGAATGAAGGCTGGGATGTTCCTTAAATATTAATCAAGTCACAGACATAAGAATTAGTGAAGGGCTACCAGGCCAAACATCATCCTTGAACTTCTGGGCACTGTATGAGTAAGGTTACTCTCCTCATTCCCCTGAACAACACAAATTTGAACTGCCTGGGTTTATTTAAACGGCGTGTGTTTTTCACTCGGTATAGTGGGCCCCCCTATGCCTGGGTTTTACGTTCATGGATTCAACCAACTGCTGATAGAAAACAGGATTTCTCGTCTGGAGTTGGGAATCAGTATTTTCGAATTTGCAAACATGGAGCTCAGACTTAAATAATACCTGGGTTTTCATTTCTGACTGCAGGGTGGATGCTCCTAACCTTGGGGTTGTTCTAGGGTCACCCGCACCTCCTTCCCTAACGTCTTGAGAGTTAGGAGATGAAAAGCTTCTATTTTGAAGTTGGTGTTAGGAGTTGGTAAGTAAGGATTCAGATAATTTGAATAACTTTTTAAAAGTCTGGAAAATCCATATTACTGAAGAAGAACTGAGTTCTAAAAAGGGCGGGTGCTGGGTCCAAGGTGATGGAATCAGGGTTGGAATGTAAATCCACACGCATTGAGGACCCTTACAGCTGCACTGGTTTGGTTTTCATGCTGTACTCCCTTTTACCTCAGACTTTAAAAAAATATTTGGGAATTTTCTTTTAAAATAATGTCCATTTTTGCAGTTTTAAGACTGAAGGTGAAGTGGTTTCAGGCATAATCTCTACTTCTCTCAACTCCGTGAAGCTTCTCTTGATAGAATTATTTTAGGAGACTCACGTTATATGCTAGTATCTGAAACAGCAAACACTCTGGAGTCAGACAATTGATGATTTGCTATTGATAGCTGTTTCCTCATAGGAAAATGGGGAGTGATTCCTACCCTGACGGGGGTTTTATAAGATAAAATATATCATCTGTTAGAAATATAGTAATCTTGTGTCCTCAATCAAAAGCAATGAAAGAAAAAAAGGAAAATCTCTTAATCTTAGAAGTATTAGTAGGATATTGTGCAAACGTTTGGTCAGGAACTTTTCTAAATGTACACTTTCCTTATTCTCTCAGCTTTTCCCATGCCTAACTCTGTATCTGCAGTAAGGTCCATTTCTTTCCTGTTCTTTCATATTCTGTTTGTCCAGTCTTCTTCATTTAAGTATCTCCTGAAATCCCATCACTGCCAATGCTTTCCCCCAATGAATTAGAAGAGAAATAATAAATACCCTATAAGTTTGCTTTTGCATTTACAAGGACAGTTGTGATTTCAAATAGTCTGCCGTGTTTTCCCTATAAACCATCACTTGTTAGGGCATGTGTTCTGATTGTTGGTTAGGCCATATACATCTCCACCAAGCCCCAGCTTGCCATGTCATCATTTCCCTCTTCAGTACTGCTCCCACAACACACAGCTACCTTACTGCATAGGACGAGCTCATTTGACATGTGCCCTACCTTCTGCATGTTATTCTGATCTGGGACAGAAAAATACAGGATACCTATAAGATCTAGGTATAAAGGGCCCCAGGCTAGGATGGGGGTACAGATACAAAGACAGCTGAAGAAAAAACTGAGAGCTAGCAGTAGCCCACTTTTGTCCCAAGAGAGGGGAGTGACAGCTGGCAGATAGCTGAATATAACAACACAAACAAATGGGATAGCTAGAGCTGCAGCACAAAATGTAGGAAAATATTATAAGTGGTATCTCTTCAATATATATTTGCTGAATAAATGAAGAAATAAATTAATACATGGTTTACTAGACCAGATTTCTAATATTTTGCAAAATTAATACTTTTTCTGGTTGTCATAAAAGCGTAGAATAAGTCATGTTTCAGAAGTCTGCGTGACTATCCAGAATCACTTATAGTTCTGATTTTGATTTTTGGATTTTAAAAAGTGCTTAAGAGCCCTAGCTGGTTTTGGCTCAGTGGAGAGTGTCAGCCTGTGGACCAAAGTGGTCCTGGGTTTGATTCCGGTCAAGGGTATGTACCTTGGTTGCAAGCTTGACCCCTGGCCATGGTCGGGTGCAAAGGGGAGGCAGTCAATCCATGTGTCTCTCTCACATCGACGCTTTTGTCTCTGTCTCTACCCTTCCCTTCCACTCTCTCTAAAAAAATAAAAATAAAATAAGTGCTTATGAGCCTACCAGCCGGTGTTGCAGTTCAACGCTCGCTGGTTGAGCATTGACCCAGGAACAAAGAGATCTCAGTTCAATTCCTGGACAGGGCACATACCCGGGTTTCGGGTTCAATCCCCAAGGGGATGTGCAGGAGGCAGCCAATTGACGATGTTTCTCTCTCATAGGTGTTTCTCTCTCTCCCTCTCCCTTCCTCTCTAAAAATCAATAAATACATATGTTTTAAAAGTGCTTAAGAGGTTTAAAGGTATATTTATCATCTTCAGTAGGATTGTTCTCTTAGCATAGCTTTATGAAGTTTATATACTGCTCAGAATTATTTTCCAGATTGCTTGTTAAAATCTGGATATTTGGCAATAGTATGATTGGTGGAGTGTTTTGGGTTTTTTTCTTTTGTTGGTATAGTTATTTTAACTCAGTAGTTCATCTTCTTGATAGCTTATGCTTTAGTCAAAATGAGAAATCAATTTGCACTCGAGCATTTTAGTTTTGTTATGCCAAAATATGGTCATAACACTAGAAAACTTTTCCTTAAAAATCTTTAAACCATTCTCATTTTTCCATCTTACAAAGGTAGGCCCCTTCACCCTATATTCTGCATCTTTGCCTTTACAGTGGTAAAAATAACAATAAAAACTGGTGTCAAAATATAAAGTTTACACACAATTCAGCTGTTTCTGCTCTGATCAGAACTGACCCCACTCAAAGAGTTAAGGGCTTTCCTTTCTAGTGATCCCGCTTTAGCCAGCCACTTTATTTATCTTGGTGTATAGTTTATCCCTCCCCAATAACACTTTAATATACTCATTTAATTCTTAGATTATAGAGGTGAGATTTGGATTGCCTACATTATCTTCCCCACCAGCCTTCCTCTCTCATTTTGTCTGAAATTCCTCCATAAAACTTAGTCTTTTGGGTCAGTCTAGAAAAGTAAGGGCACCGTTTCCAGACTCCACAGCTGAGTTCAAGAAAGCAAAGGGAAATAAAATATTTGCATAATTTTGCATAATTGATATGGTATCCAGAAAGGCAATCTGGCTGAATCAATCCCATCCATCCTATCTTTCGATATCTACCACGCTAACGCATGTAAAATCCTCCTGTCT
>NW_006291231.1:2208816-2235403 GCF_000327345.1 Myotis davidii
CTTCTTTGTCCACCCCTGGGCTGAGTTGAGAATAGGAATTGAGGATCCAAGAGTAGAGATGATTTGTGCCTCATAATGAAGGCCCTTGTTTTCTTTTCACCTTGGTGCAGCCGAGCAGACTCTAAAAAAAAAGCCTTGTCCAGAACCCTGGTAGTCAGCAGCCTTAAAAAAAAAAAAAAGACAAAGTGTGAGGAGCTGAGTGGAGAACAGTCTCACTTGTAATGGTTAATTTTCTGTGTCAATTTAGGTGGACCATGGTGCCCAGATATATGCTCAAACATTGGATGTTTCTGTAAGAATGTTTTGGATGAGATTAACATTTAAATATGTGGACTTTGAGTAAAGCACATTGAATTCCATAATATAAGGGGTTTTATTCAATCAGTTGAAGACTTGAATAGAACAAAAGACTGACCTCCCTCTGAGCAAGATGAAATTCTAACAGCAAATAGCCTTCAGACTTGAACTGCAACACTGACTTCTCCTGGGTCTCCAGACTACCAGCTTCCCCTGCAGATTTTGGACTTGCCAGCCTCCGTAATCACATGAGCCAATACTTTTTTTAAAAGTATTTCTCTCTCTCTCTCTCTCTCTCTCTCTCTCTATATATATATATATATATAGATAGATAGATAGATAGATATAATAGTGGCCCAATGCATGAAATTCATGCATATTAAAAGGGAATTACTCAGGCCAGCCTGCATGTCCTTCCGGACGACCTTCTGGATGAAGTCAGGGCTGCGAGGGAAGCCTAGGTCTCAGGTGCCTGGTGGTGGCCAGAGGGAAGCCCGGGGCCCTGGTACCAGAGGAAAGCTGGTGCTGGCAGCGGGGGGGAAGGAAAGCCTGCTCTTGCATGAATTTCATGGAGATATATATATCCATTGGATCTGTTTCTCTGGAGCACCCTGCCTAATAGACCTTCCCTATGCTCATGGGAAGGATATGGAGGAGCTAAGGAAGGCCAGAAGATTTAAATGAGTACAAGGTACAGGGAAGCTGCGGACTGACATGGGTGAACTGGACACTTGAGACTTGGTGGAACTGTAGACCCTCAGCAGAAGCATTGAGAACAGACATGACAGAGGCCACCGTAGGTGGGAACCATAATAAGTCACATCTAGAGAAGGCCAGCACAGAATGAAGACAGAACAAAACCAAGAATCAGATGGCTCTCCCTACAGTGATCAAGAGTCTCCTTGGACTTAGAATCAACCTCAAGTAGAATGGGAAGGATGAAGAATCTGAGGGGTATTGAATGTGAATGTGATTGAAATATGAACTTAAACTGCTCCATGCCACCAGGAGATTGCAATCCAATCACCAAAATGCCCTCCATCTCTTTATACAATTTTTCTCTATCAGTCGGTTTTGTTCCAATTAGAGGCTCTCTCTCTCTCCACCAGGTGGTAGAGCTGCCTTCTGGGCACCTTAAGCCTAAATTCTCCTGTTTTCTCACAATAGAACCATCTCAGGAAAACTGATTTGCCTGTTTGGTCGCCTGCCCAGCCCTGAACCAATTACTGTGTCCCGGGCTAGAATGTACTCTGATTGGCTAGGCCTAAGCCGGAATCCACCCTTGGAGAGACAGGCAGGGTGGGGAGTCAGGAGTCACAGCTGCCCTCACCAAACCACATGATATGATTCCATCCAGAATGAGGAGTATGTCCCAAAACGTGATGAAGGGATGCTTGACAAAAACAACATGTACCTACTTCATGGAAGTAGAATCAACCTAAATAGCCCTTTTCTGGCCTAAAATTCTCTAGAGATACAGATATTTTTTTAAATGTTAAAATGGAAACTCTTAAAGGTTTAGGATACCTAAAAAGTCTTATTCGTTTGCTCACTCATTAATCCATGCATTTATTCATCAAACATTTGTGGGGACTTACTACAAGGATAACTGAGGTACATGACCCCTGCTTGGAGGGGCTCAACTGTCCATTTGTCGGCAAGCAAATGTACATCTAAATAAATGCTGCCTCAAAGTGCCAGGTACTGAAGAGGAGGCATGAACAATGTAGCATACACCAAGGACCAGACAGGCCTCTGTATCAGGGGCAAGGAAACCACTTGCAGACAGATGATCTCTGAGCTGGGCTTCAAAGAATGTCAGCCTCCGGGGACTGGCAAATAGATCTGGTACTTTATGGAGACCTGTAAGTGGCAGCCCAGAGCCCCCAGGGAGAATTAGAGAGAAACCCCAGATGGAATCCCTAATCTCCTTGTGGTGTGCTTTTCATTTCAAGCCACACTGCATAGGGGGTGCTTTAAACTGATATTAGTAAGATGATAAGATGGAAACCAATCTTAACTTTAGGCCTGGCTTACATTAGTCAAGAAAAATGGAAAAATGAGGAAATTATCATTGAAACAAGTAAAGTACTTAAGCTGAGGCATTAAATAACAGTTATGCCTTGCCAAAAGCAAAACAAAAATAGAAAACCAACTAAGCAGGAAATTTTATTGAGTAACTCCTGTGTGCAAGTCACTGTCCTATGTGCTATGAAATAGATTTTTTTAAAATATGAAATGTGATTTGTTCCTTCAATAAATGTATGTGTAGAAATGAAATGTAGGCATGTAAATAAATAGGTTAAGCAACCATGCCATGAATGACAGAGGCCCAAAGGATTGACATTGGTGAAATGGGTCAAAACACTGGGGCTGCTAAAATTTAAAGAAAGAAGAAATCCCTTCAGCCCAAGACAGCATAAGAAGATATCAATGGAAAAAGAGGAGTTGGATTGGGCATCGAAGTAGGGGAAATTTTATTTCAAAATTTTATTTACGTGATTTGGATTATGAAAAATTAGCTTTACATACAAGATTTTCAGGAATAGAACACTTCCATTAAAATATATGACTATATTTTGGGTGAAATATTTGTATTTGTGTTTGTTGATTATGAATATTAGAAACTGGGCAAGAATTTTGGACACCGACATTTCTGGGATTTAATGCTACCAAAAATATTCTGTTAAAGTCTCTGAAAAGAGATGACATTGAAGAATAATTAGAGACTTATTTGCATATATATTGAGTAAAAGAGCAACCAAAACTTTCATAAATTGCTGATAGGAGTATAAAATAACCACTTCAGAAAATTGTTTGACAGTTCTTTATAAAGTTAAAAATATACCTACCCTGTAGTTGGGCAATTCTACCCCCAAGATAAATGAAAGCTCATGTCCACTAAAAGCTTTGTACAAAAAGTTTATAGTGGCTTTATTCATATTTGCCCAAATTGAAATGAATCCAAATGTGCATGAAGAGGAAAAGAGGTAGCCCTAGCTGGTTGGTCTGTGGACTGAAGGGTCCTGGTTTCGATTCTGATCAAGGACACATGCCTGGGTTGTGGGCTCAACCCCCAGTAGGGGGCGTGCAGGAAGCAGCCAATCAATGATTCTCTCTTATCATTGATGTTTCTATCTCTCTCTCCCTCTTCCTACCTCTCTGAAATCAATAAAAATATTTTTTTAAAGAGAAGAGACAAATTAATCATGGTATAAGTACTATTTTTATTTACATATTTTTTAGTGGTAAAGAATTATACATTTATTAGGTCATCTGGAAACTAGATGGGCTGAGCCCCAAAGTGGCATCAGCCATAAGTACTATTTTTTAATTAAAAAGAGTGAGCCACAGATACATGCAGCAACATGAATGAATCTCACAAATACTATGTTGAGCAATAGAGTACATTTTATATGAATACATATTTATTTGGGCACAGACCCATTGATCAGATTCAGTACTGAACCCTAATAATCGAGGGACCTGAATTCTTTTGATGATATAACTTTCTAAGCAATTGAAGAACAACGTTGATTTAATTCAATAAAAATACAGAAGTAATTTTCAACGGATGAGGGGATGAGGAAAAAGGGAGTTACAGAATCTGAGGTAGCAAAAAGTTTGACTAAATTTTCTTGATCAGACAGGCTTTATAAAATCTGTGATTCTCAACTGGGCAGGAGGGGGAGGGGGAGACAGAAGGTTCCCTATCTCTAAGGGGCTCTCTCAGATTTGGGGGGCAGATGAGATTTTTATGTTTATCAAAAGAGATCAGAGGATGATAAAATTATGAGGCACTGCTGTGGAGAACTTAGAGAACATAAAGCACAGAGCTCCTGTCCTTAATCTGACCTGGGCTCTTGAGTTACATCCAGAACCATATAAGCCTGTATTTTATTACATATCAGAAGTGACTAGGTCAGCCAGCCCACCATGACAGCCAGGACTGCAGAAATATTCTGTCACTCACTGTGACATTCACTTGGAAAAATCACCCTGTGGTAACTTGCATCAACTTCTGCAGAAGGGTTTCAGAAACCTGTTGTCGTTTAAAAGAAATTGGTTTCATTTCTCTAATTTTAACTTCTCAGTTTTTTTTTTCATTTACTATATACTTCCTTTAAGGGATTTAAGTTGAGTTGATCTCAAAGTGAGGAGTGGAGAAGAGAGCTCTCAATTGTTATAGGGGAAAGGGAAGTCACAGTGTGAGTCCAGAATTTTTATTTTTAAAAGTAAAGTGAATCCTAAAATGTCTGCTTCACCCCAAAATAATTAAGATGTCATTCCTCCTATGAACCCCTAGAGCATTATCATCTATAGCATCACATGAAAGCATATTGCTTTTGGTCTAGCATTTCAACCAAATCCTAAGACTCTTGAAGACAGCAGAATTTCCCTAGGGACACTGCAGATCATGAAATCCTGTCACTTTTCTATTCATGTCACTGATATGGGAGTACAGCACCATATAACAATGGGTGGTCTAAGTACCCTGGCCTTTCACCAGTCTCTCAATTCTCTTACTCAGTCTGCCTTATCAAGTAGATACGTCTGTATAGTTCGTTTAAGCAAAGAGCTCTAGTAGGCATGAGTCAAAAGATACTCTTAAAACTTCTCAAGACAATTATTTAAAAATTTTGTAAGAATTCCATTTGGAAAATTTATTTTCTATTACTCTTGTCTGAAAATAAGAGTCTGATCTCTACTGTTTATTTTAGTGACACCTACTACTGATAAAATAGTACCAGATATAGTAAATAGCAACATATAATGTAAGACTTATTGTCCTTAAATACCAACAGCCTACCTCAACTCTGGGTTTACTATGTCATCTCAGATGCTTCCAAGAAACTTGGTCATGATTGTTGAAGAAGAGATTGGAGAAAGTCACTTGAAAAATTCATATTTAAAGAATTGAATGCAGCACACTAAGCAATGATGTTGCACCTGCCCCAAATGGAATCTAGTTAACATCGGGCATGTTAGATTTAAAAGATGTTCAGACAATACAATAAATATCAACTACAAGAATAAGATACATGTAGTACATATTAACAAGCACAAGGTGAATGTGAAAGTTGGAAATTCGGTAGGAGAGAATTACAGAATTGCACTTCAGGATCAGAATTAACACTCTGTTCTAGATCTCCAGCGAGATGCTATTTCACTTCCCATTTGTCTTTGAAAGCTACAAAAAGGATTTGAATGTAGGAGAGTGAAGCAGTTGAAGACTTGCCATTGGGGCTGGGGGCAAGAAAGGACATGGAGAATGCTATAGAGATATAATGGGTTGATTTGACCATTACTGGACAAGTAAAACAATATTTTGGGGACTAATGGAGATATTAGGGTTTGGGTAGAATAAAGACTGTATAGACATACCTAAGTGTGAATCCTGCTCACTCACTATGTACTTCATTTCCTCATCTGTAAAAAGCAGAGAACTACCTTATAGGGATGTTGAAAGGATTGAATACACAAATGTATGTAAAGTGTATGTGGTACATCGTGCTCAGTAAATATTTATTACTTTCCCTTCTTGTACAAAGATATATATTAGAATCTTGGCTTCCCAATTTTGAAAACTACTATTTAAATCTCTCTATATAAAAGCCTAAGCGACCATTTAACCATTCAAGCAGTAGCTATAACGTGCACTGACCACCAGGGGGCAGCCACTCAATGCACAGGCCTGGAAACATGGAACAAACTGATGAATCTCAGAGGGAGGGGGGAAGGCAGGAAATGATTAACCAAAGATTTTATATGCATACTAGAGGCCCGGTGCATGGATTTGTGTACTGGTGGGGTCCCTTGGCCTGGCCTGTGGGGATCGGGCAGGAACTGTCTCAGTGCATGGATTCGGGAGATGGGGCCAAAACTGGCAGTCCAACATCCCCCAAGGGGTCCCGGATTACAAGAGGCCACAGGCCAACCCAAGGGACCCCACCGGTGCACGAAGTCGTGCACCAGGCCTCTAGTTAGTATATAAAGCATTATAGCAGTAAAACCAGGGCCAATTACAATACTGCATTTTCAAAATGTTAACTGTTTTACTTTGTCCTGCTTACTAATATTTATGTTGGCATAACATTAATAATAAGTATACAAATGTTGAGTAGTACATGGAATGATTGACTCACTCTACCTTGACTCCATTTGACAGACTTTCAGTGAATACCATCATGGCCAGCTCAAAAGAAGTTACGAAATGATTAAGACACCGTCCCCGCCCCACAGAAATTGAGACTGTGCAAGGAAAGGCCATGTGAGTAGCTGAATCTTTTTATAATTATCCATAAGCCAGCCTCTCGCCAAGCACAAGATGCTATAGCTGTGGGGTTTAGACTTCATAGCCAGTTTTATCACTTTATCAATTATTTTTAGATATTGAGACACAATTTGATTAATTTGGATTGATTTTGTAATAGAAAGAACAAATCACTTTCAGCTAGCATTGTCAAAATATGAATGGGCGCCTAGTTTTTGCAAAAGATAGGAGGCCTGGCCAGTGTGGTTCAGTTGGTTGGATTGTTGTTCCATGCATCAAAGGTTCCCAGGTTCGATTGTCGGCCAGGGCACATAGGTCGACGGTTCGATTCCTTGTCGGGGGGTGTACGGGAGGCAGCCGATTGAAGTTTCTCACATTGATGTTTCTCTCTCTTCCTCTCCCTTCCTCTGTCTCTAAAAATTTTTTTTAAAGAGAGATAAGATCTATTTTTTTAGACACATATAATATTTAAACCGACCTTTTCCCTTTGTATGTCTTTCACCACTTCCACATTTTCAAGAGAAAAAAAATGTGCATGCTTTCTGCATGACCACAAGATCAACCACTACTGCCTGCTGGACAGAAAAGGGGTGCTATTAAGGGGGCAGCCATCTGCTTGCCATAGGTTCTTGGTGGAGCAAGCAAAGCTAATTAGCACCCCCACCAGCCTCCTCACTGTGCCTCCACCATCTGGCGGGCCTCCCCTTCTCCCACACCAGCTTCTTTCAGCATCCTCTAGCTTGGGGAGGTCAGGGATGTTTGCCTATCCTGGGAAGAGACAGAACAGGCTTCAGCAGCACCCTGGGCCATAAATTTCTAAAATTTGAAAGGAATTTACATAAATTACATCCCCCTCCCATCACCAGTGTTCTGTTTCACTCACGCCTGTTATCTTACTTAAAATATCTTTTCTTCCCTGTCCAGGAAAATTGGTCAGTCTGGAATCCAATCTGTTTTGTAATTGACAGTTATCTAATGATTGGCAAGTACCTAATTCCTACACTGAGTCTCTCTCATCTATTTTATTAGGGGTTGGGAGGGACAGAAATGGGATACAAAATCATTAAGTAAATCTGATATATTTCACCATAAAGCCACAGGAAATGGTGAGAGGGTGCATTTAATGTGAGACAGCAGTGACAGCTCAAATGCCATTACTCATTAAAAAGGTGTCAGATAAATAGGACATCAATGAGGCAGACTAAGATTTTGAGACTTCACAGAATAAACAGTAAACCTTCTAACTATTAAACAAATACAAACAAGCTATTAACACATAAAAAATATGATTCTCCTATTTACCTGAGATATAATACAATCTGAATAAACCGTCATTTCACTAAACTCATTGTTAATCTTGGATTTGGTACAAAAATAAGTATTTTCCGCCTGTATTCCAATATTGTTCTGCCTTATTTTTTCTCTTATTCTACCTTGCAATAATACAGGCTACATACTTGGGTTTTTTTGTTTTATTTTTAATCCTCACCTGAGGATATTTGTTCATTGATTTTTAGAGAGAGTGTGGAAGAAAGAGGAAACACAGAGAGAAATATCTTTGTGAGAGAAACACATCGATTGGTTGTCTCCTGCATGAGCCCTGACCAGGGCCCAGGCCGGGGAGGAGCCTGCAACCAAGGTATGTGCCCTTGTGCAGAATTGAACCCAGGACCTTTCGGTTTGCAGGCCGACACTCTATCCACTGAGCCAAACTGGCTAGTGCACAAGCTACATACTTTTTAAAAGAAAATTTGGCAGTACCAGTTTAAAGGAAGAAAGGCAATAGAAAAAAACTTTGCTAATTACAAAACTGTAAATTGGCTCAGAAAAAGAATCTGATTAGAATCTTGAAGATAAGCTGTGGTTAAGCTTATTATGAAAAGCTTTGCTCCGCCCTGACCGGTTTGGCTCAGTGGATAGAGCATCGGCCTGTGGACTGAAAGGTCTCAGGTTCGATTCTGGTCAAGGGCATGTACCTGGGTTGCGGGCACATCCCCAGTAGGGAGTGTGCAGGAGGCAGCTGATCGATGTTTCTCTCTCATCGATGTTTCTAGCTCTCTATCCCTCTCCCTTCCTCTCTGTAAAAAAGTCAATAAAATATATTTTAAAAAAAAAGAAAAGAAAAGCTTTGCTCCATAATTATATTTCAAATACAACAATATAAACTTGAAAAAGACAAAAAAATACTGTCAGGATTTTATATCAGAATTTTTACCTCACTAAAAGAACTTGCTAAAAGAAGCTGTCCAAGTGTATCTTTTTGTTTTAGTAACAGAAAGAAAGGAAGGCCAGCAAACCAGTTAGAGTATTTTTCTAAGTTGGATAAATACTAAGTTGGGAACGGAGTATAGTTTTTCTTGAAAGCTATATACTGCTCATAGAAGACATAGTGGAAGGTAAGATCATTAGTGAAGAGATATATGTATATTTTTCCTTAATGTAAGTCAGCCCTGAGCCTGTGACTCAGCGCACCAGATGCTTCCTACCTGTGAGGACATCTGTAACTTTTTTGGCTGCTCACCCTTGATCTGTCTTCCTATCTTTGGGGAATTCCTCCCTGTTTGAGTCTTAATAAGAGATAGGGTCTGCCTCCCACTCTAGATGCTTAAAAAAAAAAAAAAAAGCCAGTCATTTTTTTTGCAGGCCTAGTAGGTTTGGCCATTCAGATGCACCAGCCCCAGAATTTGACCCAAAGCCAAGGAAGCGTGGCAAACCCATTCTGATGCCACATCCAATCTCCAAAGGCAATGGGGACAGGGCACCATCCTACATGCAATGATAAGGGTGTGGTACAGAACCTGCTCTTTCCTGGCAGCAACAGTAACCTTTCCAGACATGTTCTGGAACTTTCGGGTACTTAGCCTCCTTTCACCTAAGACTTCTAGCTTTCCCACGATTCTGTGAGCTACCTAACGTGTGTTCAGTACATTCCTTTTCCTCTAAATAAGAATCAGCATCTGTTGCTTGCAGCCAAGAACCCTAAGGCACACAGAGCCTCTGGAATAATGACTTACAAGTTAAAAGAGAGGAACCAGGAAAGGGAGTATAGTTTTTCTTGAAAGCTATATACTGCTCATAAAAGACACAGTGGAAGGTAAGATCATTAGTGAAGAGATATATGTATATTTTTCCTTAATGTAAGTCAGGGAGGCATGTCCAGAAGGTTATTTGGGGAAAGGCCAGTTTCAGTTCAGGCCTAGATAACTTACACAACTTAAAAATGCAGGAAAGAAAATTGCTATACATTTTATGATAACATAAAACAAAATAATGTACATCAAACACATGGAAATGATTGCCTGTGGGAGTTGGCAATAAGAGTGGGGAATGGAGATAAAAAGGATTAGTTGAATAATCTCTTGTGCAAAATGCAGGACTTATCATCTAAGGCCTCGCCTCTTGTGTCATTTCCTCTGCCTCTGAAATCTCTGAGAGAAGGGAGCTCCAGCTGCCCATCCCTCAGGCTTGGAGAGGAGCAGAGTTGAACAGAGCCTGAGGTAATGATGGGATTCACCACCAGGCTGTTGCTGCCCAGCTCAGGTGCAGCTATGCAACAGGGACTTGTAAGAACACCTGGGGTGAGGAACCAGGGGCAGAGGGTGATGATATTAAACACCCTCTTTTACAGACAAAATTCTTTTAGTCTAAGCCTAATTATAGCATAGCAATATCCTAAGCATTTTGTTTGGAGTAAAGGAAAAGTTTGGAAATAGATCGTGTTGATGGTTATACAACATCGTGAAGGTATTTAATAGCACTGACTAGATTGTACACTTAAAATGGTGAAGATGACAAATTTTGTTTTATCTATTTTACTACGATTTTAAAATATTAATACTCTAATATACGAAAACAAATTGAGTTGTACATGTTTAATGGGTGAATTGTATCGTATGTGAATTATATCTTAACAAAGCTGTTAAAAAATTATCCTAAGCCCTGCTGGTGTGGTTCAGTGGTTCAGTGTCAGCCTATGAACCTGTAGGTCACAGTTCGATTCCCTGTCAGGGCACGTACCAGGGTTGTGGGCCCAATCCCCAGTGTGGGGCGTGCAGGAGGCAGCTGATCAATGATTCTCTCTCATCATTCATGTTTCTATCGTTCTCTCCCTCTCCCTTCCTCTCTGAAATCTATATATATTTATTTATTTATTTTTATTTACTTTTTTTTTTTTTAATCATTCTAAGTGCCCTGGCCAGTGTTTCTCAGTGGTTAAAGTGTTGACCTGCGCACCAAAGGGTCAATGGTTCGATTCTGGTTAAAGGCATGTACTTAGGTTGCAGGTTCAATCCTGGGTTCTCAGGCCACCAATCGATATATCTCTCTCACAGAGATGTTTTTCTCTCTCTCTCTACTCAGTGTTTTTCTCCCTCTTCCTTTCCACTCTGAAAACAATCAATGGAAAAATGTCCTCCAGTGAGGATTTAAAAAAAAAATTATCCTAAGCATCTAGGATCTTCACTTTTAAAAATTTGGCACTGGTGCTAAACATTTCAGCCTCTTGGAAGCTGAGAAATTTTTCCTCCTGTCCAATGGATAACTAGCCACTTCCCTTTCACAGCACATTAGACACATATATCACGGACAATAGAAATACAAACATCCCAAGGCTTGGAATACATCAGTGGTTAACATTGGAAAGAAATGGAAGGGAATGAATAACAAGAATCTAGGAGAGATGGACACCCTCGCCCAGAAATGTGCAGCACTGCCAGAGGGAAGTGAAAAATTATCAAGTGAAAATGAAAACCGCACTTGGCTGTAATTGGCTTTATTTTTTAAAATCTGTAAGGTTCATGCCTAGTCAGTGTAAAACAGCTAGCGTGAAAGCTCCTTGTGCGGAATCTACCGCAGCTGCCTACCAAGTGTCACAGCGTAGAGTACAGTGTCTTCATTTCTAGAAATGAAGGTTCCTGTGTTTGCCCTGTCATTCCTGCCTCCATACTATTAATCATGCTGTTTCCTACACCTGGAATGTCCTTTCTGCTAATCAGCTTATGTCCAAATCCTACCAGTCCCTCAAGGTTCAGCCAAAATAGCATCCTCTCCCTTTCCTAGTGCTCAGCTGAGAATCACCTTCAAGACAAATCAAATTGATTTTGAAATGATGACTGCAGGCACAGTTCTCAGACATTTCTGACCAGGCAGGGGTAGGAGATGGAGAGCAGAGTGTCCTGCATGACTCTCATTGCTGGCAGGGCGAAGGCCAGCAAAGTAGTACTAAGGGGAAAATACCCTCCCTATCACCCTAGCATTCTCACGTGATGTGATTCCTTCTACAAGTTTGACTTCCTAGATCACTTAATGCTCTTCTTTCATTAACAAAGAAGCCATTTCTTTGTCATTATTTATGTAATGTACTTAGTGATTTTAACATCGCAGTTCAAAGCAATGACCTCTATTTACAAATCATTCTTCTGTAATAATGATGGGAAAAAAAGATATCGAAAACACATTTTTTTCTTTCCTAGGTTGACATTTAACTTTTGTTGAATTGCTATTAATTGCTGCTTTTGGTGGCTTCCAAAAAAATATTTGCATTGCCTAGAACAGTGGTCAGCAAACTGCGGTCCCTTGAGTGTGGCTTTTCCACAAAATACCACGTGCGGGCACACACGTGCAATGCGATTGAAACTTCATGGCCACACTCAAGGGGCCAAAGAGCCGCATGTGGCTCGCGAGCCGCAGTTTGCTGACCGCTGGCCTAGAACAGTTGCTTCCCAATCTTTTAAAAGTCACAAACATAAAGAGGGCATAGAGGGGATAAATGGTGATGGAAACAAATAAAATAAAACAATAAAAGTCACTCACATAGAAAATTATATATAATTTTTTTTTACCAAAGACCATCCTTTATTGCAATGTTAGTTTATAGTAATTGCATGGATATTAATTTCAGGAGGAAGTTTCCAGGTTAAAGAACTTGGATCCTTGCCCAATATAAAAAAATACAATACTAAAGTGTGAAAATGATGTTTTTTAATTTAGAAAAAACAAAAATAAAGAGCTGAGTCAATCATATTCCTAACTCTTCTGCACAGAGCCACAGCATATTTATTTATATATTCATTTATTCATTCATCCACCCATTCATCTATCCATTCCCTCTTTTTTTATTGTGGTAACATTGGTATACAACATTATATATTTTTGAGGTGTGCAACATTATAATTCAGTGTTTGTATACACTACATAGTGATCACCACTGTAAGTCTAGTTACCATCCATCACCATACTATGATCCCCTTTACCCATTTAGCCCTTCACCAACCTTCTTCCCCTCTGGTAACCACCCTGATCTGTGAGTATGTGAGTGTGTTTTGGTTTTTAGATTCCATGTATGTCATAGAATACGGTATTTATCTTTCTCCATCTGACTTATTTCACTTAGTATAATACTTTTAAGGTCCACCCATGTTGTTGCAAATGGCAAGATTTCTGCAATATTTCTCTGAATCCCCCCCCCCCCCCCCCCCCCCCACACACACACACACCTTCTGTATCCATTTATCCACCAATGAGCACTTAGGTTGTTTTCACAACTCAGCTATTTTGAATAATGCTGCAACAAGCATAGGGGAGCACATATCTTTTCGAGTTAGTGTTTTTGTATTCTTTGGTTAAATACCCAGAAGTGGGATAGTTGGGTCATATGTAGTTCTGTTCTTTTGAGGAATTCCTGTACTGTTTTCCAGTAAGCCCTCCTGGAAGGTATTGCAAGAACAAAGGGCAGAAATAAGGCCTTTAGGGGAAAGTACCTGCTTCCTTGGGGGACCTGGGACTGTGAGGTGCAGAGCCAAGTGCTCCATGAGTGGCTCTCCCCTGAAGGCTGCAGATCCAACCAGAGCACAGGTCCTTTTCCTCTGCTTTGTTACCCCAGGTTTCTGGGATTTCAGTCTGGCAGTTGAGATACAAACTCATAAACTTTATTTAGAAAAATCTGATGATCTAAGACTTGTGGCGTTTGCTTCCTTAGATTTTCTTTGTTTGGTGTTTCCCCGCAGAGGTGTAAATTGAGTGACTAATGTGTTTTCACAGTCCGTGGGCTGAGGTTGGCAGAAGCAGTTAAATAGGCACCCTTTCCATTCCTAAATAATGGAAAGAAGGAAAATAGACCCCAAGAGTTGTTGTTTTTAAAAAACTGTAAAAAAAAAAAAAAATCCCAGCTGATGAGATGATAAGGAGATCAATAGTTCAGGAGATGACATTTTCATTTATTCATATGAAAAGCAAATATTTGTTGCAGCCTGGAGTGAGCATTTCCAGGATTCTCTTATACATACCACGTTCTGAAAGAGAGAGAAACAGTTGCTTATGTGCTTCTCTAGAAATGAAGCTAATTTATCATGTGGGCAGGAAGCTAATCCGTGCACACGTGGCGTACATTTCATAGTTTCTGACAATACCAGAGACTGAGGGTGGAGAGGGGCTGACATAATCCACTTCCTGGTAATGAAGTGTTGGAATCTGAGGTCACCGCTACAAGCGTGCAGAGTTGTTCTGTGGATTTCTAGGAAAGCATTTCCACAGCTTTACCAACACGAGGTTTCTGTTAGGTGTATCAGGTTTAATATACCAGATAGCCATGGCAATAGACGTAGGATATTTGTGTGAGACAAAGAAATGGGACTTCAAACAAAGACAGGCTATCAAAATAGTGACTCAACAGCTGAATTTACATGTATGTAATGTAGGCATTGTTAATTATGGTGCTCCATCTACATATTTAGAAAGACAGCAGATAGCATACTTTTTAGATGCAAAAGATAGAAATATCAAAATATATAAATATATGGGCATGTGTCTATATAAAGACTCATTTAAGACTAGAAGCCAATTAATATCCATGGCATAGGACAATAATGATACATTTTTGGACCTTTTAAAATATTATTTATATTTAAAAACTAAATAAGATATTTGTCCTTGATAATATGTTCATAGTAATTGCCAGTTGTTTGCCTCTCATTTGTCCCTTGCATATTGAGACGCCAGACTCATCCTGTATTTTCCATTGGTCTGTCACTGCACTAGGCCTTAATTAATTTTTTAAAAGTTTTGAAAATATCCCAACCGATTTGGCTCAGTGGTTGAGCATCAACCTATGAGCCAAGAGGTCAAGGTTCGATTTCTAATCAGGGCACATGCCCAGGTTGTGGGCTTGATCCTCAGTATGGGGTGTGCAGGAAGCAGCCGATCAATGATTCTCTCTCATCACTGCTGTTTCTCTCTCTCTCTCTCCCTCTCCCTTTCTCTCTGAAATCAATAAAAAATATTTTTTTAAAAGTTTTGAAAATAGAATATTAGGAATATTAGGAAAGAACACATTATTTAATCTGTTTATCACCCTTTAATCGCGGTCTGTGGTTATAGTATTACAATAAACATGTGGTGGGCAGTGGACTGGCCCCCTTCCCTCTAAGAACTTCCTATGTACTCTGCCCAGATGAGTGGATTGTTCCAGGTCTTGTTTCTGTTTTGTGGTTCTACCCTATCATCGGGGCTGGCTGTCCAAAGCTGAACCCTGAGCACAGAGCGGATAGTCACTTTCTCTTTCCTGGGAAGTGATCATTTTGACATAGAAATGTTTGAGGAGAAAATCTCTGCGTTTGTGCTCACTGAGGTCCCACATATGCCCTGGTTTTGCCCTTTCCACTTCCCCCTGCATTCTAGGAGTCTTCAGTCAAATTGTAGAGCCTGAACACGGCCTATAAAAAAACCACTCAGAAAACTCAGGGTTGCCCTAACTGGTTTGGCTCAGTGGATAGAGCGTCGGCCTGCGGACTCAAGGGTCCCGGTTCGATTCCAGTCAAGGGCATGTACCTTGGTTGTGGGCATATCCCCAGTAGGAGGTGTGCAGGAGGCAGCTGATCGATGCTTCTCTCTCATCGATGTTTCTAACTCTCTCTCCTCTCCCTGAAAAGAAAAGAAAACTCAGGGCTGTGTGCTCTGAACCAGAGGAGGAGGCCCAAAAGAAGCCCCAGCAGGGGAAACCATGGTGGGCTGGGGGTTGGGGGAAGGCTGCAAGGGAGAGGCGGAACCCACTGGGACTGCAAAGACAGGACCACGCCAACCACTCCCCCCTCAGGGCTTCCTACATAGTCACCACCCTACTCTTTTCAGTTGGGTGATGAGTCAAACCAAAATTGTCTTCAAAGCTGCTAGGCTCTCTTCCCTATTCTTTTTGCCAGTCTCCTCCCATAGGTGCCTCTACCCCTTAATTTTTTTTGCTTAAGCTCTGTTTGTTTTTGGCCACTTGTAACCAGAGAAAACAACATAACACAACACACATGTTTAATATGATCTTATTTCATTGTAACATGGAATTTCTGGTTTGTGGCAAAATGAAGATCGCATAGTCATTTCCACTTAACACCGTTCTTTCTGAAGAACTCCAACCAATCATGGCTGATGTGTTCTGAATTATTTGAAAGTAAGTTAAAGTAATGTGTTAGAAAATGATTTAAGGAATGGGTGGGAGACTGTGGAGTTTGTTAACTTAAATACCAACATTTTTTTCTTTTTAATAAAAAAATATCTGGTAGGTTTCCTTACAGAATTCCATTATCAATCAAGAGGCTGTTGATGAACTATCACTAAAAGCAATTCAGTTCCAAATGAGAGTCTTCTCCTTCAGTCAGCAAGAGCTTTCAGACCCACCAGCATGAATGTTCTCGCTGACCTACTCTGGATGTAAAAGTCCCAAGTCATTATATGACAATGAGGTTTCAAAAAAAAAATTTTAAACAGCAGGAAGTAGAGCAGAACTCTTACCAACCCATGCCGATGACGGTAGCAACCACAAAGTATGTAGTATCCTGTTCTGCCACATTCATTGGGCTGGATTATATTGTCTCAGAGACCTAGTTAACTCTGGAAGAACTTAATAGGTGCATATTGTGTAGTGTGGGGGTGGGCAGCATAATTAGACCCATAGTTTCTAAGTCTCCTCAAATTGAGATGAAAGCAACAATTTCGGTTTGTCTAACATTCAGGGTGTGTTTCCAATTAAACTAAAATCATAGTGAGCACCTCTGGCTTCTCCTTCAAGATCTCTATCATGAAAACTAATTGTATGGTTCTGCCTCTCCCATCTCCCCCCGCCCCCCTTCTTCTGGAAGTAGTAATATCTTGCTCTACCTGAAAATCTCCATCCAGGATGCAGGTAGGCATCATAGAATTTGATCTCCTTTGTGCCCCCCAAAAATGGCCCAAAATTGGAGGCAGTGTTGGGTACTATTAGATGTGGTGACTTGGATTAGAGTTTCAACCTAGTCGCTGACTAGAACATCTATTCTTTGACTCCTACCCCTAAATAATTAGGGTTCTTTATCAATCAATAGTTTAAAACAGAAGATATTAAAAGAATTCTTAGGTGTACCTTTTTCTGAACATGTCCCATTAGACCACACATTCCCTGGTCTAAATGAGAAGTTCAAACATCTCTTAGGGGTCTCAGCGATGAGTATTATTGTCAGCCCAAACTGACAATTCTCATCATACAGTGAGTCCTTGAGTGCCAGAACTTTGTCTAATCCACCTTTGCACCCCTAGAACCTACCATCATGTCCGCTATTAGGAGGCTTAATAAATATTTGGCAAATACACATAACTTATTTATCTTTTCCACTAGAATTTACTTAGAGGTAGTAAGAACTATGTGGATTTAAACTTTAGATTCCACATAGGACGGACAAATTTCATGCACGGGGAAAGAACTTAAGGCATATTTTTATACATATTTATCAAATTTTTAAAAAGTAGCAGGTTTGGCAAATACAAAGAGATTTCAAATATAAAGAATCTTCTGTCAAATTGTAGAGCCTGAGCACAGCCTATAAAAAAACCGCTCAGAAAACTCAGGGTTGCCCTAACCGGTTTGGCTCAGTGGATAGAGCGTCGGCCTGCGGACTCAAGGGTCCCGGTTCGATTCCAGTCAAGGGCATGTACCTTGGTTGTGGGCACATCCCCAGTGGGGAGGGGGCAGGAAGGAGGCCCAAAAGAAGCCCCAGCAGGGGAAACCATGGTGGGCTGGGGGTTGGGGGAAGGCTGCAAGGGAGAGGCGGAACCCACTGGGACTGCAAAGACAGGACCACGCCAACCACTCCCCCCTCAGGGCTTCCTACATAGTCACCACCCTGCTCTTTTCAGTTGGGTGATGAGTCAAACCAAAACTCATCAAAGCTGCTAGGCCTTTCCCCCTATTCTTTTTGCACCTAAGGCATTACAGTGAAAATGAAAAGAGGAGGGAAAACCTCTGCAATAAAATAGTGCGCTTGCTGGAAGGAGTCGCTTACTAGTATTTATTGACTTTGGCAAGTGTCCACCAAAGGTTTTTCACTCTGGGGAGGAGTTTGTGTGGAGGAGGACTGACTGCACTCCTTCACAAGCCTTCACTCCTCCTGCCTCACAAAATAATTCTTTATCTGGAGTTAGGTGGGACCAGATCTAATGGAATCTCACATGTGAAGTTTTAATTTTTTAAAGAAGACAACATGAAACAAGTATAGTACAGCCAATGCCCGTGGACTGTACACTCTAAGATGGTTAATAGTTAAGTTCATATTACATGAATTTTAACTCAATTTTTTAAAAAATGGAGGAACCTTAATTTGCTATCTGTTAAAATCTTTCCCAGGTCATGGAATTTGTCCATCCTGCTTTGCGTTTGTAAGGGTGGATCACACCAAAGAGTTTAACACCGTGGGGAAGGCCTGGGACCTGGGTTTCAGCCCAGCTCTGCTTCAGCTTTCACCTCTCTACCCTCCGTCTTTCTCATAAAATTCCAGGACTGGGATATCTGGTCACCCAGGTCTCTTTCAGAAGTAAGTTGATTTAACAGCAAGAGGCATTTACATCTTTCTAGTTGTCTTTCAAAAGAGCTTCTTCTACATTTCATTATCCAGCACATCTAGCGCCCCAGTGGTGTGGCAAAAGCACTGACAAGCAAGCAGATCTCTTTCACTGGGTCTCCTTATCTAGGACTCATTCACAAAAGTAAATAGAACCCAACCCTGCCTGCAGGGAGGTAGAGATCAAGTTGACACCTCCTGCTTTCTGATACTGAGAATTCTGTGGAATTTCTACCAGAGGTACCTAATCTGATTTGAATCATAAGGAAACACCAGGCAAACCCAAACTAAACAACACTATAAAATAAATATTGTCATGGCCCTGGCCAGTGTTGCTCAGTGGTAGAGTGTCAGCCTGATGACCAAAGGATATCCTGTTAGATTCCCAATCAAGAGTATGTGCCTGGGTTGGGGTTTGTTCCCTGGCCCTGTCTGTGGCATGTAGGAGGCAACCAATCTCTCTATCTCTCTCCCCCCCCTCCCCCCTCCCTCCCTCCCACTCTCTCTAAAACACGGCTTCCAAATGGTTCAGCACCCACAGCCCCTGGAAAGAACACTGCCAACCACCCATCCGCGCCCTGGCTGGGAAGGAAGGCTCTTCCTAGCAGAGTTCAGGGCAGCAGTTTCCCTGACAAGCAAAGCAAGAGAAGGGCTGTGAAAGGGACAGGGGAAGTCCTTTCTGGATGTTGACTTTGTATCCTATTACCTTGCTGACTAGTTCAACATTAAAAAAGAAAGAACAAGAACAAACCAAGAACATACAATGGAGTAGTTTCTTGGTGGGTTTTCTATGTACAATATCATGTCATCTGCAAATGATAGTTTTACTTTCTCCTTTCCAATTTGGATGCCTTTTATCTCCTCTTATTGTTTGATTGCTGTGCCTAGGTCTTCCAGTACTATATCGAACAGGAGTGGTGAAAGTGGATATCCTTGTCTTATTCCTGTTCTTAAGGGAAACACTTTTAGTTTTTTCCCACTGAGTATTATGTTGGCTATAGGTTTGTCACATATAGACTTTATTATGTTGAGGTATGATCCCCCTATTCCCGCTTTGCTAAGAGTTTTTATCCAAAAAGGGTGCTGGATATTGTTGAATGCTTTTTCTGCATCTATTGATATGATCATGTGGTTTTTATCTTTTAACTAGAGGCCTGATTCACAAAATTTATACAAGGGGCTTGGTCCTCACAGCCACAGTGACTTGCCTCAGCCCCCCGCAGCTCGGCTTCATCCAGAAGGTCATCTGGAAGGACGTCTGGAGGGACATCAGGAAGGTCGTTCGGCTGTCCGGACTAATTAGCATATTACGCTTTTATTACTATAGATATAGTCAGGAAAGAAAAAACAAAAAAAGAGAGGCTTCTTTCATTTAGCATAATGTTTTCAAGATTCATCTATGTTGTAATATCTATCAGTACTTCATTCCTTTTTTTAAAATTATCTTTAATTTTGGAAGTATTACAGATGTCTCCTTTTCCACCCCATTGACCCCTCCACCCTGCACCACCCCTCAAGCCTACCACACTATTGTCTGTGTCTGTGGCTTATGCATGTATTCATACAAGTTCTTTGGTTAATCTCTTCCTAGGATGTAACCCAAGGACTGTATGTGTATGTATGTATGTGTGTATATATATAGTGTGTGTGTGTGTATATATTCCTCTCTCCCCTTCCCTCTGAGATTTGTCAGTCTGTTGCATGTTTCCATGTCTCTGTATCTATTTTGTTCATCAGTTTATTTTGTTCATTAGATTCCACACATAAGATCATGTGATACTTGTCTTTCTCCAACTGGCTTATTTTGCTTAATTACTAAATGATAGTCTATTGTATGGATATGTCATATTTTATCTATTTATTGGTTGATGGACATTTTCGGTTTTGGCTAATACTAATAATGTTGTTAAGAACATTCCAGCACACAGTTTTGCGTGATCACACTTTTTCAGTTCTCTTGGCTACATACTTAGGAGTGAAATTGCTGGAACACATAGTGCATTCGTTTGTTTGCTAGGGCTGCCATAACAAAAATCAGGATGGGTGACATAAATAATATAAATTAATTTTCTCACAGTTCTGAAAGCTAGATGTCTAAAATCCAGGTGTCAGTAGGGTTGGTTTCTTCTGTTCTCTCCAAATGCAACCACAAGCAGAAAACTATCTTTTCTCTTGCTAAAATTGTTTACTTTGATGACAGAACTTCTAGGTCTTTGTGTGAAAGGAAAATTGGGGTTTGCACATGGACACCTTAATTCCACATTTGGTTAACAACACTTGAAAACTTCTTTTCAGAATCTTTATGCCATTGGTGCTGTATAAGAGCCTGGTGAATTAAAAAACTTAAAGAAATTCAGAGGTTGAAAGAATTTTAAGGTAGTTTTATCTACATATATGAAATGCCTTTTGGAATAGCTTTTAGCTGTGACACAATAGAAGGTATTTTATTTTTATAAAATATATTTTTATTGATTTTTCACAGAGAAGAAGAGGGATAGAGAGTTAGAAACATCGATGAGAGAGAAACATCGATCAGCTGCCTCTTGCACACCTCTTACTGGGGATGTGCCCGCAACCAAGGTACAGGCCCTTGGCCGGAATCGAACCTGGGACCTTTCAGTCAGCAGGCCGACGCTCTATCCACTGAGCCAAACCATTCAGGACCAGAAGGTATTTTAAAGAAATTGCTTTTTAATTTGTTATTTTTGTGTTAAAGAGTGTGATTTGGGGGCCCTTACTTTTTAAACGGTAAGGTTTCACAGAGAGCCTGGGGAAGTTCATTAGCAACAGCTAAGGGGAGAGGTAGATGATCCCAAAGGAGCTGGGAGGGCGCCTGCTCACCATTAGTGGGTGGCTGGTCTCTGGTTCTGCTGGTCCTCTGGGCTCAGGTTGGGGACTAGAGCATCGTTCACTCCCAGCTATAGTGTATGGATCCAATCCATCCAAGAGAGCACCATCCATGGAGATGTGTCTGCAATGAATTGTCAGCTGAGCAAGTGGCCCGAGGCAGATGTGGGGAGACTGCAAAACCAAGGGAGTCGGATGCCCAGAAGATAAGAATAAGGAAGGTCCCATAGGGTTGAGGAGCAGGAAGTTTCTGGAGCAGTTTCAAGGCTTTAGTAATTGACTAAAGCTGGCTTTACATTCTTCAATAGACCATTGCTTGTTCAGGCTGGATGCTTTGGAATGTTTCAAAATGGAACACACAGGAAGAATAAGTTTGAAAGAGGATTGAGGCCAATGCCACAAAATATAGGATAGAATTGAATAGAAGCAGGTGGCTCTGCCAAACCAAAAAAAAAAAAAAATTAGATTCAATTATATGAGAGAGCTGATTGAGTCAGTAACTTCTAATACATTTAAAAAATAGTTTATGGCCTGACCAGCGTGGTTCAGTGGTTGAGTGTTGACCTATGAACCAGGAGGTCATGGTTTGATTCCCAGTCACATGTCGGATTATAGGCTCAAGCCCCAGTGCAGGGCATGCAGGAGGCAGCTTATCAATGATTCCCTCTAATCATTGATGTTTCTATCTCTCTCTCCCTCTCCCTTTCTCTCTGAAATCAATAAAAATATATTTTTTAAAAAAATAGTTTAGGTAAGTTTAAAACTCTTGAACTCAGCTTGACAGCTGGTGTACAGGATCAAAGAAGTAAGGATATTGAATATTTATCTGAAGTACAATTTTTTTGTCCTTAAAAATCTTTTAACTTTTCTTTGTCATCATCCTTGATATTTGATGATTTTCTTAAGGTTTTTAAAAGAAACTGATTTCTCTTTTGTAACAGTACATCTCTGTATAAGATAACCTGTAAGAAGAGGTGTTGTTTTGTTTTTTTAGTTTACATTCCCAAAGGTTTAATGTGCAAATGGGAGTGCCTGCTCCATTATTCAAAAGGCACCCATGATCATTTCATCAATGTATAATGAGAAAAGGCAAACAGTATGTTTAGGGTATGCCAAACGCCCCAGGTATGTGTCATACACTTTATTTTGGCAACTTGGAACTTGTATATTTCCATAAGAAACAATGTGGTCCTATTTATTTCTCAATCGCTTAAGGTGAAATTGTCTCTTCCCCAAACTCAACAAAAAAAATCCGATCTGCAGAAACAGATCTACAGGATTATCTTTTGTTCCGAAACAAAAGACAGATGTCATCAGAGAACTATATCAATTTGGTTGTGTCAATGTGGTATTTAGCCACTTGTATAATCTACTTGAGTCAAGGAATAAGGCCTACTCTGCAAATACTGAAGGTACCATTAAAGTTATGCTAGCTAACGAGAAACCATTGAAGAATATGAGATTACACATTTCCAAGCATGGAATCCTTCTAGTTATTTAATCAAATCCACTTAGCATCAGAACTTTGGAATACCTAAAGGAATTGCCCAAAGGGAATGAAACAACAAAAGCAGATTATTTAAGTATTAATTTAGTGACAGTATTAATGCATCAAAATGCTTCAAAAATTGATTGAAAACATCAGACATATTCTTTTCTGTTCCATGAATATCCAAAATGCCTGGAAAGGATGAGGAAACAGCTGAAATACACAAAGTTGTTTTTATGGATTTTTTTCAAAGAATCAATTCCTTCAAGGACTGTATACTTCCCCCCCTCCCCCAATTAATATGTCTTTATTAATTTCAGAGAGAAGGGAGAGGAGTGAGATAGAAACATCAATGATGAGAGAGAATCATTGATCAGCTGCTTTCTGCACACCCCCTACTGCGGATTGAGCAACCAGGGCATATGCCCTGACTGGAAATCAAACCCTGACCTCCTGGTTCATATGTTGACACTCAATCACTGAGCCATACTGGCCAGGCAGTACTATGTACTTTTAAAAAAAAATTTTAAAATTAATTTGAGAGAGAGAGATACCAATTTGTTGTTCCACTTATTTATGCATTCATTGGTTGCTTCTTATATGTGCCCTGAGCAGAATTCAAATCCACAGCCTTGGAGTATCAGGACAATGCTCAAACAGGGCCTATGTACTTTTAGACCTAAGTAGCCAAAGGGTACTTATAGATAAATTTGCTTTAAGGAAAAAAAGAGATGAATCTTCCAATAGACCTAATTATTTTCTCCTTAATAAGGTCAATATTAAAAAAGATCAGAAACACAGAGAAAACCGTAACAACTTGTGAAGGGAACCTTCCCAGTACAGGACTCCAGCCAGAAGGAACAGGTCTGTTTCTCAGAGCCAACTCCTCACTGAAATTTCTGTTCCATTAGGGCTGACACCTCAGCAGAGTAGTGCGCTCAGCACTGTTTGGGCTGGAACTTCACCGCCCATAAACATTTCAGAAATACGCCTCCAAGCCAGCCTTGGCTAGGGGCCTACTCAATACAGTAATCCACTTGGACAGCTGAGAGGGTGAAGTTGGGTCAGAGATAAGCAGTGCCACCTGAATGTTCCTACTCACCTCCCACCTGACAAGCCCAGGCACGGGGCTGTGTGGCACAGATGTGCTGGCTGTGCCTGCCCAAGGCTTAACGACTCCACGTTCCAACCTCTGTTACTGTAACTACACTCACCCCGATACTTAACATTTGCCAAAGTGAGTCAGTTTCCTAAATTTTATACGTAGATTCTGGATTTAACTGCTGAAATAAAATCCTCAGTGTTTTTTTAATTTTAAGTTTCCCCTGGGTTTGATTTCATTCATTCAGTAAATATTTATTGAGCGCTTGCTATGTGTTAGGGTTTTCCCTATGGTTGAGCTAAACAGGGGAAAGAGAGCTGCCAAGGTCTGCCCTGTTCCATTTCCTTCCAAGTGAACAAACTCCCAAGGGAGTCCGCAGTTTGGAATTGATGTTGTCTGTGGCAGCTGCCGGCTGTGGGGAAACAAAAGTGTCAGAGCTTACGAGTGACAGATGGGAGTAATGGCTTGGGTTCAAAAAAAAAAAAAAGTGCTAGTTTATGGACAACAACATAAAAAGCCAAGTTACACATGCTTACGATATGAAGTACAAAAGTATAATTGAGGTAAGTCCTTTGGTGTTGCCAAAATACTAGTGGATTTGGAAATTAAAAATATTGTGATGATGAAATAGTTTAAAACTCTCTGTATACTCCTTTCCTCTAATGTAGTAGCCAGCATGCTTTCTGTTTCAAGGGACAGAAACACAATTCAAAATAGTCTGAGAGTTTATTGGTTTGTATAACTGAGTAGGGCTGGTTTCAGGATGACAGATCCAGGGTCTCAGATATGCTTATCAGGTCTCTCTCTCAACTTTTCTTTTTAATGTATTGATTTTAGAGAGAGGGAGGGGGGAGGGATGGGAAGGAGAGAGAGAGAAACATCGACTTGCTATTCCATTTATTTATGCATTCATTGCTTGATTCTTGTATGTACCCTGACTGGGGATGGAACCCACAACCTTGGCATATCAGGATGATGTTCTATCCAACTGAGCTACCTGGCCAGGGCTCTCAACCTTGTTTTTTCACTGTTCTGGAACTGCTTTCTCCTACGCAGGTGGGCTTCCCCACATGGCAGGGAAATTATCAGACAGTGTCCCCCAGCTAACACCTACCCTCACCTCCATCGTGCAAAAAGCAAAGCACTTTCTCCTCCAACTCCAAATGTAAAAGTGCATGGTGAAAACTTGAGTTGCATGCTTTTGAATACCAAAGCCAGTTAAATGGGATCTGAGGAACGTCTGGAATGTTCTGTGCCCACTATAAAGCAGGGTCATGGTTTAGCGCCCCACCAAAATCACACAGTTGTATTGCTGTGGGAGAGAACTAATTCCCCAAAGGAAGAAGAGCTACGCAAACAAATCCAAAAGACATTCCTGAAGATTTCAACCCTGAACTTCAAATCTGCCCTCACCTCTTGGTGCAGCTGTGTCCCATTGAATGTTTGACTAATATGGTTATATTTCTGGCTCAGTGGTTCTTAAACTTGAACAGGCATCAGAAACATCCATAGGGCTTGTGAAAACAGATCGCTGGGAACCACACCAGCGTTTCTGCGTTTCTGATTCGGTCAGGTCTCTTCCCAAGTGATGCTGGTGCTGTTGGTCTGAGGACCACACTTTGAGAACCACTCTTCTAGGGTTTTTTTTTTTTTTTTAATTGTTAAAGAGCTTCTTATCCAAATAAATATCATTCCTGGATATATTTCACAGGTAAGATCTTTCTAATCTTCAAAAACCTGTCCTTCTGATGCTGATTAAATATTGTGGCCTTGGGCAAGTTACTTAACCACTTTGCCATTTTTGCTTGTGTAAAATGGAAATAATGGTACTTATTTCATAGGGTTGTTGCAGAAAGTAAATGGTTTCATGTATGTAGCACACTTGGAAGTATCTACACTAATAAAAGAGAAATATAGTAATTGGCGTACGACCACTACCCTTTTCATTGGCTAATCAGGGGGATATGCAAATTAACTGCCAACTCAGATGGCAGTTAACTGCCAACAAAGATGGCAGTTAATTTACATATGTAGGCACAATGCAGGGAGACGAAAGGGAAAGCAGGAAGAAGCCCCCTGCCACTGACAGTGATCGGAAACCCAGGAGGGAGCTAAGAGCTGGGGGGCAGGGCATGGCCCCCCAGCCATGATCGGAGAATGAGGTGTCTTTGCCACCCTAGCCAGTGATAGCAGGAAGTAGGGGTGGAGCCAGCGATGAGAGCTGGGCACGGTCGAAGTTGGCAGTCCCAGGAGCTAGGGGTCCCTTGCCTGGGCCTAAAGCGAAGGCCACAATCGCGGGGCCGCTGCAGCTGCGGGTCCCCGCTGCCCGGGCCGGACACCTCAGCCAGAGGCGTCCTGCAGGGGCAGGGGCGGAGCCCATGCGATCGCGGCGCCTCCCGCAGCCACTGCAGGTCCCCACTGCCCAGGCCGGACGCCTAGGCCAGAGGCGTTAGGCCTGGGCAGGGGCGGAGCCTGCAACCGCGGGGAGCTGGGGATCCCCTGCCCAGGCCTAATGCTTCGGCCAGAGGCGTTAGGCCTGGGCAGTGGCGGAGCCTGCAACCGCAGGGAGCTGGGGGTCCCCTGCCCAGGCCTGACACCTCTGCCAGAGGCCTCAGGTCTGGGCAAGGGGCCAATCCGGTGATTGGTGATCGGAGGGTGATGAGGGTCAACTCCTCTGGCCAAGGCATCAGGCCTGGGCGGGGGCCTGGGTGGGGGGCGGAGCCCGG
>NW_006291231.1:2236069-2237738 GCF_000327345.1 Myotis davidii
ACATATACAAAGACCTCGGAGTAGGAGATGTGCATATGAGGGTGAGCGCGCCCGTGTCCTGAGGGCTCCCAGTATGTGAGAGGGGGCAGTCTGGGCTGAGGGACACTCCCCCCCTACCACCCAATGCACGAATTTCGTGCACCGGGCCCCTAGTCTATTATATAATATACAAGTGTGTACGAGTATTTAAACTGCTCCAAAGAACATAGAGAAATTGCCCAAAGTATTTTATAATGGAATCAAAATATCAATATCAAATCCTGGAAAGGTTATGCACACCAATCTCACCTATAAATTAACCATGAAAATCATAAATATTAGCAAATGGAAGCATGCTATATGGTAAAAGATACAATATCACAACCACATGGGTTTTATTCCAAAAATGGGAAGATAGTCCAACTAAATGTACAAATATAGTTACTATAGTAATAGGTCAGAAGCAAAAAATCCTATGGTTGTTTCAAATGCTGCAAAGGTAATCAATACTGGCTCCTGGTGGAAATTTTTAATGAAGTCAGAATATGGGTGGTAGACATTTTCATTCCTATTTTTGGCTATCCAGCAGCAGCAGCCTGCTGTGAAGTGTGGAGTTTGTATGAATCTTGGTGGGACATGGGGTCTCACTATCAAAGCCAGGCACGTGCTTTCCCTGGCTCTGGAAGCCACAAGACAAGCACCAACACGAACTGGTCAACCAGAGTCCTGGCCTGGGGCTCCGAGTCAGGAGTGGCAATGCGAAGAAGCAGGGGTGCATTAGAACTCTGCCTGGTGGCAGCAGCGATGCCGTGTTGAGAATCTGCAGGGACGTCTCAGCCTGACTCCTTTGAGGGTATCATTTTGGCTGCAGTCTGGTTTCCCAGCCTTTTTTTCTTTCTTTATTTTAAAGAGATAAGATTCGATTTGATTTTTAAAGATCAGTATCATTGTGTCTTATAAAGTGGGGGGGAAGCATCCTAGGCAGAGGGAACAGAATGTGTGAAGTTTGTTCTGATGTCCCAAGGGATAAAACTAGTAATGACAAGTACATGCCACAGGAAGTCAAAGAATATTTGCAATAAGGCGAAGATCACTGGCATTTAGATGGAGACCAGTGGGCTGCCACTTGGTAGGAGCAGTGAAGACTCAACCATCGGATGGGTACTGACACCAGATGAAGTCATATTTGCAACCCTGAGATTTATTATTGGGTGCTTCTCAGCCAAGGAACAAGCAAAACCTCAGACTTCAAGGGAACCCCCAATTTCACAATTCTGACTCTTGTATCTTCAGCCTTACCAGAGAGTCCATGAGCCTTCCAAATTTTTCTTCCCTTACATTACGCAAATTGTATTTGGGATGTTTGGATCCAAGAATTTGGTGCAAAATTAATATCTTTTGGACTTGATATTAAAAGTGTAGATCTCGCCATAACTGGTGTGGCTCAGTGGATAGAGTGGCGGCCTGTGGACTGAAAGGTCCCCGGTTCGATCCCGGTCAAGGGCATGTACCTGGGTTGCGGGCACATCCCCAGTGGGGGGGGGGCAGGAGGCAGCTGATCAATGTTTCTCTCTCACTGATGTTTCTAACTCTCTGTCTCTCTCCCTTCCTCTCTGTAAAAAATCAATAAAATATATATTTTTTAAAAAGTGTAGATCTCAGCCAAAACCAGTTTGGCTCAGTGGATAGA
>NW_006291231.1:2237938-2239006 GCF_000327345.1 Myotis davidii
TCGATTCTGGGCAAGGGCATGTTCCTGGGTTGCGGGCATTTCCCCAGTGGGGGATGTGCAGGAGGCAGCTGATCAATGTTTCTCTCTCATTGATGTTTCTGGCTCTCTATCTCTCTCCCTTCCTCTCTGTAAAAAATCAATAAAATATATATATTTTTAAAAAGTGTAGATCTCAAACCAAATGCTAACATTAGTATCTGATGGTGGAACACCAAAAACATTCCCATTTTTCCCAAATATTGATAGATTTTGTTTTCAATTACAGTAAACATTCAATACTATTATATATTACTTTCAGAGGTACAGCATAGTGGTCACACATTTATATAATTTACAAAGTATCCCCCTGATAATTCCAGTACTCACCTGGCACCATAGTTATTACAATACTAGAGGCCCAGTGCATAAAATTTGTGCGGGGGACGGCGGGGGGGCGGGGTGGTCCCCTCAGTCCAGCCTGCATCCTCTCACAATCTGGGACCACTGGCTCCTAATCCGACTGACAGCTTACTAGTAGGCAAGCTCCCTGGGCCTAAGACAGAAGTTGGACATCCTTAGCACTGCTGTGGAGGCAGGAGAAGCTCCTGCCACCACTGCTGCGTTCACCAGCTGTGAGCCCGGCTTCTGGCTATTTGATTGCAATGGTCACTTAGGGTTTTATATATATATATATATACACAAGGGGCCCGGTGCACGAAATTCGTGCATTGGGTGTGGGGGGGGGGTGTCCCTCAGCCCAGCCTGCCCCCTCTCACAGACTGGGAGCCCTCAGACGTTGACCCCCAACACCCTCCAATCGTAGGATCGGCCCCTTGCCCAGGCCTGACACCTCTGGTAGACACCCTCATTTCCCTCCATCACTGGTTCTGCCCCCAGCCCCCTCCGATTGCTGGCTCTGCCCCTTGCCCAGGCCTGATGCCTCTGCCAGAGGCGCAGACCCCCATCACCCTCCGTTCGACTGATCGGCCCCTTGCCTAGGCCTGACGCCTCTGCCAGAGGTGTCAGGCTTGGACAGGGGACCCCCATCTCCCTCTGATCACTGGCTCTGAACCCTGCCCAGGCCCGCCT
>NW_006291231.1:2239634-2248916 GCF_000327345.1 Myotis davidii
TCCCTTTCGCCTCCCTGCATTGTGCCTACATATGCAAATTAACCGCCATCTTTGTTGTCAGTTAACTGCCATCTGAGTTGGCAGTTAATTTGCATATAGCCCTGATTAGCCAATGAAAAGGGTAGCATCCTACGCCAATTACCATTTTTCTCTTTTATTAGTGTAGATAGATTACTGACTATATTTCTTATGCTGATTTTACATCCTCATCACTATTCTGTAATTACCAATTTGTACTTCTTAATCCCTTCACCTTTTTCACCCAGTTCCCAATCCCTCTCCATCTGGCCACCCTCAGTTTTTTTTTTAGTCATTCCCATTAGTGCCGGCAATAAGACAAGGTGATCTCTATGATCACGTACCATAGGAATCTCTAGAATTTTTTTTTTTTTTTTAGGGAGAAGGTGGCAGGGAACAACTTTCATTTCAGCAAAACCTGTGAATACCAGTGTGGCCAAGGTAAATTGAGTGGCCAATAAAATGCCTGAATCAAGTTAAGGAGAGATAACCACAAACCAGGCCAAAGGAGCTACAGTAGGGGAACTTGATAATGTGTCTTAACATATTTTAAAAGGCCAAAAAAATGTTCATGCTTTTGTCTCAGCAGTTTACTTCTGGGAATTTGACATAAGAAAATAATCAGAGCTGAGAACAAAGACTTGTGTGTAAAGGAAAGAAAGCATGCACCTGGCCACAATAGAGGGCAATCTGTCTTTTGTGTAGGAAGCAGATTTTCTTTTTCTTCTTCTTCTCCTCCCTCCTTCTCCCCTTTCTCCCTTCTTCCTTCTATTTCCTCCTTCTCCTCCTCCTTCTCCTCTCTCTCTCTCTCCCTCTCTCTTTCTCTCTCTCTCTCTCTCTCTCTCTCTCTCTCTCTCTCTCTCTCCCTTTCTCTCCCTCTCTCTCTTTCATTGTACCATATGTTAATATGACTTTTAGATAAGGTCCTGGGCCAGTCTGAATGTGATAGGTTAATAAAAAAGTAAGTTAAGTGCTTCTGAATATAAAATGGGAATTTTTGCCTTCGCCATTGTGGCTCAGTTGGTTGGAGCATTGTCCCATATGCTGAAAGGTAGTGTTTGATTCACGGTCAGGGCACATAACCAGGTTTCAGGTTTGATCCCAGGTTGGGGTGAGTGCAGGAGGCAATTGATCTAAATTCACTCTCACATCTATGTTTCACTCTCTCTCTCTGTCTCTCTCTATCCTTCTCCCTTCCTCTCTCTCTAAAATCAATAAAAGTATGTTCTTGGGTGAGGATTTTAAAAATAATAAGTTAACAACATGAATTATTAAAATGGGATTGTTTTTTTTCTAAGAGCCAAACCTACACCCCGAGGCTAGTCCCTGAAGAGCCCGTCCTACTCCAGGCTCAGCCCAGTGTTTAAGGGCAGATCCTAGGTCCCCAGAGGATCTGTTAAGGAAAGTTTTATACTTGATAAGTTAATTAAGGAGTAAAAGGTAGGCTCGACTCTTCGGGGCCCAAAGAGCCAAGCATAAGCCCCAAAGGTCTGAACCAACCTAGCCTTAAAAGACAAGCCTAGCCCCAAAGAGCTGAGCCTAGCAGCCCCTAAGAGCCAAATCTAAGGCCGAGGAATTTTTTTAATTATATATATTTTTTATTAATTTCAGAGGGAGAGAGAGAGAGATAGAAACATCAATGATGAGAGAGAATCATTGATTGGCTGCCTCCTGCACGCCCCCTACTGGGGATGGAGCCCACACCCCAGGCATTTTTCCTGACTGGGAATCAAACCGTGACCTCCTGGTTCATAGGTTGATGCTCAACCACTGAGCCACACAGGCTGGGCTAAAATAGGAATTTTTTAATATATTTTTTATTGATTAAGATATTACATATGTGTCCTTATCTCCACATTATCCCCACCCCCCACTCATGCCCTCACCACCACCCCTCACCCCCATTGTCCGTGTCAATTGGTTAGGCCTATATGCTTGCATATAAGTCCTTTGGTTGATCTCTCCCCCTTTCCCCCACCCTCCCCTACCTTCCCTCCAAGGCCCGACAGTCCAATCAATTCCTCTCTGTCTCTGGATCAGTCCTTGTTCATCAGTATATGTTGATCATTATATTCCACAAATGATTGAGATCTGTATGACTGAGTCTACAAAGGCTGTCCAATTGGGAGCCTAGTCCCTGTGACTGACCAGAATGGGTATTGGTCCTTCTTCCCTTTGAAACACCTGGCAGAACTGTGAGAAGGGTCTGTGTTAGTGAGACACAGTTTGGGCCACATTGCTTTGGGCATGATGACAATAGCATGTGATGGCAACATGTGAGTGGAGAATCTGAGGATCGAGGTTTCAGCAGCACACTCTCCTGCTCTAGAGCAACTGTCTTTAGATGTGGCTTTCCCTGAGGTGCCAGTGGGGTGGGGGGAGGGCGCGCAGGGTGGGCATCTGAGTGTGGGCTCCAGCAGTGAGACACTAGCAAGGAGGACTGCCCCCTGCTATGAAGAAGCTCTTGCCTTGGGAGACTCCTAAGTATATTGGGTGGAGGGGGCAGGCAGGAGATAGAAATTGAACCTATTGACAAGCTGAGGATACATGCAAGCGGGAGGCATTGCCTGCACCCAACCCAAATTGTCATATGGAGTCCCTTGGTCACATTTTGAAGAGAACCGAACATTTATGCTGTTGCTCTGAAGTCCTGGAATCTCCACCTTGGTCATCGAGATGATTTAAAGGTTGTCGCACTAGTGGCACACCCACCATTTAAGTCTCTTTGCCAGGAGTTGTCCAGGCTACTCCCACAGAGCTCGAGATTGGGATTCACTCTTTTCAGAAGCACCTCATTCTGCGTTTGGAAGCATAAATAAAATGGTATTTTGCAAGTGAAGCCTAAATTTGTTCCATGTACTGTTTACTTTTTGGTCTGGGCTCTATGCTCTGAAGCACTGCGGGCTAAGTCTAATCCATCTGCCACAAAATGCCCTTGAGATTTTTCAAGGAAGGCAGCCTAACTGAGACGTCTGTTTCAAAGCTAAAAATGCTCAGGTTAGCTTTTTCAACTGCTCCTTGTGTAACACACAGGCCCTTCATGTTCCCGATTTCTCTCCATGAATACTCTGCAGTTGTCTCTTTTGTGTGTGTGTGTGGGGGGGGGGTCTTTTTTTTTTAATAAAACATGACATCTAGAGTTGAATGTCATCCTTCTACAGTAGCAAAAGAGGAATTGTCACATGTGCTTTTCTATTAGTGTAGACCAAGGTCATAGCAGCCTTTTCTTTTCCTTTTTTTTTTTTGTGTGGAAATCTCAAAATGGGCGTATACTGATATAACCGCTGGCTGTGTTCCCTAAATCATTTCGCATGAGCTATCACTAAACTCTGCTTTTGCTGAAAGCAGAGTTGTGCTCTTGTGAGACTCAAATGCACGTAAGGAGTAATCTGTCCAATGTTATTAAATCTTGGCCTCCCGATTCAAGGCAATCTAATATTTTCAGTCACAAGTTATATGTTTTCATAAAAGAATGATTATAACTCACTTTCTAGTCTTATAAGGGTTTCAAAAAAGATTAAAAATGAATTAAGCGTTAGCAATGTTTAGGAAACCTTAAAGGGTTTTTTCAAAGCACCAAACTGTTGCCTTCTGTCTCAGTTTCGCTGAGACAAGTATTGAAAACCTCAGAAGTCAACGTTACACAAGCAGTGTCAGTGCTGAGATGACATGCTTGGAACCGCTGGTGCCCGCATAACTGTCTGGCATAGGAAATGCGATCTGTCAAGTTCTCACAAGTATGTGAGTTTCTAGGTTTTTTAGAAACGTATGTAGGCCATTTTTAAATCTTCCAAATAATTCAGCTGAAGCTAGTTCATTCGTTCAAAACAAATTACTTCATACTTCATCATTCTTTGGAATTGTATGTATTTTGAATCACGTTTGGCCTCTAGCTGATCGTAACCTTATCCAACATGCAGTGCTTTAAAGGGAAGAGTACGAAATATGTTTGGCCAACTTTGGTGTTTACGTACTTGAAATATTTCATTTCTCTAAAAGTTAAAAAAAAAAAAGGCAACAGGTTTTATTTGAAAACTGAAAAAATACTGAACCAATGGATCGAAACAGTTGGTATTAATGTAGTCATCCTGCACAAAGGCAAATGTCTCACTCACCGGCGTGCAGAGGGACAGGGTATATCCTGGGTGGGCCTTCCTCTCCACCTTACCCAGAGTCCAGGGGTCCTGGGTGGAGTTTCTAGAGGTGAGATTACAGAGTTAGCAATGTTCTTTGAAATGTGAGCAGAGGTAAATGCCTCCTCCTGATGGCCCAGCCCTCATTGTGAACACAATGGAAGCTGTGTTTCTCACCCCACCCCCACCCCCCACCCCCTCTAGCCCACTCAGTGGGAGAAGGCTCTTGCTTCCCTGTGGTCCAGCCTTGCTCAGGTGAGGGCTGTCGAGCCCCAGAAATCCCAGCTGTACATGGGGAGCTGCAGTGTTGGGAGACACCAAGCCTCTGTTGGGAATGGGCCTTGTCATTCCTGACAGACTAACCGTGTGGGTATGCTGACTGCTCTGGGTGTCACAGAGGGCAAGGAGAGTGACCAGACACGGATCATTAGCACAGTAACACAGCAGAGCAGTGAACCTAGAGACTGGACGCCTCTGGGAGCTGACCTGCCCATGACACTGGGCCTCCTTGTTCAAGCTGAACAGTGATGCCTTTCTCCACCCACTTCTTCCTGTGTGGCCTCTGCCTCATTCGCTCCTTTCCTCCAGTGGAATCTTAATTTGGTCAGAAGGTCAGATGGAGTGGGTGGGAAGAGGGGGGCGGGAAACTGTAAATGCGTCTCTGAATTTTTTAGTCTTCACCTAAAGCGGTGGCTGTATAGCTTCGACATGCCAGTAATGGAACCCATCCCCTAAAGCAAAGAATGACTCATATCTAGCTCATTGGGAGAGGCCTTCAGATACAAGTAATGAATTTCAGTGAGTGCAGGTCGGGGGGAAGGGATGGAGATTACACATTATTTATCCTTTGGAGTTTTCTACAACCAAAAGACTTCAGAGAGAATGGCAATGGATAACCTGTAATTCATAATGAACTAAAAGTATGTGCATGGGTAGTTCCTTTAGGATTTATACATAAGGAACATTAGAGAAAACCTTTTAAATGAAGATAAAAGTATGTATGATTCTTGGGAAAATTAATGTTGACTAAGTGTTATTAATGCTTATCGCTATCTCATTTTAATTCCTGTTAGTAAAAGGAAATTTTTCTTTTCAAGGGTCATCAGTGGGCCCATGTTGCCAAATGTAATAATTACTTCCATCCTGTTTTTCCCACTTCCATTTTCCATTTCCAAAGCAATGTGTTCAACTATTTTTGCTCATTCTTTTGATACTGACCTCCATGTCTCTAAATAATATGCTTATAATATTACTTCTTAAATTTCTAATTTGAGGCATTATCTATTGATTTCACACTATGGGAGATGAGGGATTAACATGAATTTTATTTCTCTGTCTCTCTCTCCACACACACACGCACACACACACACACACACACACACGCACGCACACACACACAACAGAGAGGCATATTCTTCATCCCTCGTCTCCACATAGAGTTATATTGCAAGAGTTCTTAGACAGATGTTTGTATTTCATTACTATGACGACATAAACACTATGCTCTGCTGAGCCAGGTGGTATACTGTGAATGTGCTCCCTTTCCTGTAGAGCGTGCCTCCCTGCCCCACCTCTGCTTTCCTACCCTAGATTTAATACTTTTCCCCCTATTTGCTTACTTTTCTCTGAATAATATTTCTTACTAGTTCAACCCTATCTTGGTCCATTCGGGTTACTGTAACAAAATGCCACAGGTTGTGTAGCTTATAAACAACAGAAATTTATTTCTCACAATTTTGGAGACTGGAAATCTGAGATCAGGTGCCAGCATGGTTAGGTGAGGGCCATCATCCTGGGTGCAGACTTCTCACTGTGTCCTCACATGGCGGAAGGCGCTAGGAAGCTCTGTGGGGTCTTTTCTCTAATGGCATGAAACCCATTTATAAGAGCTCCACCTTCAAAACCTAAGCACCTTCAAGGCCCCCACCAACCAATATCATCATCCCATCACCTTTTGGAGGTTAGGATTCAGCATAGGAATTTTGGGAGGATACAAACCATAGTAAACCCTAGACTTTACCCCAGTCTTGAAATTTTCTTCTCAATCGGATCAGATATTAAGTATTCAGAAGCCCATCCTGGAGCTTCCCAATGGGCTCCGGTCAGGAGAGAGAGTAGCTCTTGCTCTGGGATCTCCCTTCATTTTCTGGAGAATCCTTTCGTCTCTCTATTGGGTTGGATCTTTGTTTTTCTCAGAACTTATAACTTCCTCTGTCTTGGTTTAGTCCCTTAATTAAAGCCTGAGAAAGGGGACATGAGTACATGAATAGTTCTTTTTTTTTTTTTAACTGCCGTACGATAGTTCTTTGTGTGAATAAATCACAGTTGTTTTTTTTATCATTATTGTTGATAGGCTTTTGGATTCGTTCCAGTTTGGGTCTATTACGAATAGTGCTGATGCCATGGAAACTCTAGTATATGTCTTTTGGTAACTTATCTAAGACATTTTGTTGGTTATATACTTATTAGTGAAATTTCCGGTAGAGGTGATGCATATGTTTAGATTTAATAGATATTGCCAAAAAGTTTTCCAAAATTGTCAACTAAGTTACACTCTCACCAGGAATTTCTGAGAATCCCTGGTCCTCTACGGCCTTGTCAGTCAATCCTTGTTTTTCTGCCTTTTAATATTAGCCATTTTTGTGGGTAGATAATGGTATCTCACTCTAGTTTTAATCTGCGTTCCCTGACTACTAATACAGTCACACATCTTTTCATATGCATATGGGCTATTTGGATATCCTCTTTTGAGGATCTCTTTAAATCATTTCTCTCTTTTTCTTTTAGGATTGCCTATCCTTTTCTTATTGATTTGTAGGAGTTTTATATATTCTAGATCAGGGATCTTCAACCTTGTTCATCTCATGGCACACATAAACTAATCACTAAAATTCTGCCAATCTGATGAAAAAATAGATATAACTTTGATTCATTCACATCAGAAGGCTATTGTGTTGGCTGTTGTTATTTTTTTATTAGACAATCTAAGGAAAAAGAGGTCAGTGGCCCCGACTAAATAAACAGGTATTGCATGTTTTAAAAATCCTGGTGGCACACTGGTTGAAAATTGTTGTTTAGATACAACTCCTTTTGTCTTTTTTCTTACTTTATTATTTTATTTTTATTTTGAGAGTTTGTTTATTAAAGCTGGGGACAGTGCAGCAAGGAAGGGCTTAGGATAAAAGAAGCAACTGGCCCTGGCCATTGTGGATCAGTTGGTTGGGCGGCGTCTGGTGCACTGGAAGGTTACTGGTTCATTTCCTGGTCAGGACACATGCCAGGGTTTAAAAAAAAAGAAACAGGAGAGAACCTAGTTGGGGCTGCTTTGGGCTCTCTGGAAGTCAGAGAAAAAGGGGTCTTGAGACAAGTTCGGGGGGGCTTAACCCAGTATGAGCCACCGCTGCCCATTGCTCCCCTAGTGGCAAGTCTCTAGTCCCTTGGAGTTTAGGAGATGCATGCCCATGGGGGAAGGAAAGGGGAGGGAAGTGTGCTGGCATGCTCCTGGGAGGGAGAGCACGCACTAGATACACGTTCCTTACCAGATGGATGTATAATGAATATCTTCTCTTACTCTGTAAATTGCTTTCATCATCTTTTAATGGTATCTTTTGATGAATAGAAGTTTTAAGCATTAATATAGTCTATTTTATAATTTTTTATTTTATGGTTAGTGCATGTTATGTCTTGTTAAGAAATCTTTCCCTCTTCCAAAATCAAGATGATATTCTCCTATGTCTTTCTCTGAAAGCTTTATTGTTTTACCTTTGATCTGGAACTACATCTGGAAAAAATTTTCTACGTATATTGAAATGTTTCAATATGGTAAAGTAATGCAATACATTGTCTCATGTTGGCTCAAACTTGCACTTCTGGAGTAAGCTCAAATCAATTATGAGGTATTATCTTTGCTATGTGTATATTGCTAAATTCAATTTGTAAATAGTTTTCTTGGGATTTTTATTATGTTATGTTTAACGAGTAAGATAACTTATATTTTCTTATTCTGATACTTCCTTTTAGTATCAAGATTATACTGGCTTATTAACATGATTTGGGAAGGGTTTATTCTTTTTTTATGTTCTAGAATGAGATTGCAATCACCTGGTACCTGAATTTTTGGTAAAACTTGCTTGTAAAATCATTTGAAGCAAGTTGTTTTTTATGGCAGGGTATGATTTTAAACTACTGACACAATTTATTTAGTAGCTTAAGACTATTTGGTTTTTCTACTCTGTCTTAATGTGATGTATTGTCATATTTTATATAAATTTGTATATTTTGTGATTTTTTAAAATTTTTCCTTTATATTAATCTCTCCTGCATCTATCTTGATTTACCCTTTTTCATTCATAATATTATTTATTTGTGTCTTCTTTCTTTTTTCCTTGATCTATCTTGCTGAGAGTAGTCAAATTTTTGCTCTTTTCAAATAATCATCTTTGGATTTAATTTAGAAATTTATTATTTTTTAAAATATGGAGATATAACTTTTATTTTTTCCAGGAAATGATTGTGGCCTTTTTTGGACAGTTTTACATTGTATTTTGTGGCCTAGCTCATATACAAATCCTGAGAATGTTCCATATGGTTTTGAAAAGAATGTGTCTGATTATATGCCCACTGGATTGCACTTTATTGTGTTGTTTAAATCCTTTATTCCCCTGCTGATTTTTCTACCTAAAGGATCATTTACTGAGAGAGATATATTAAGCCTACTTGGTTAGCAGATTATTCCATTTACCCTCATAGTGCTAATAAATTTTGCTTTATGTATTTGTTAATAAATGCAAAGAAGTTTAGAATTTGTATATTTTATCCTGAATTGAGCCTTTTATTAATATGTGGAGATCCTTCTTAGCAATGCAAAAAAAAATGCTTAGTGAAGTTTTTTTCTTTATAGTCTATTATATCTGATATTATTGTAGCCCCTTCAGTTTTATACATTATTTGCATGTATTTTCCATGTTTGAAATGTATGGAACTTTATTTATTTATTTTTTATTTAAATCTTTATTGTTCAGATTATTACATTTGTTCCTCTTTTTTCCCCCCATAACTCCCCTCCTCCCAGTTCCCGCCCCAACCCCGCCCTCACTCCCCACCCAGTGTCCTCATCCATAGGTGCACGCTT
>NW_006291231.1:2249989-2259314 GCF_000327345.1 Myotis davidii
GATTCCCAGCAACCGCTGCAAACCTCGGAGTGAAAGCTGCCTTCAATTTCCGACCGAAGCCAGACAGTCCCGTTTCTCGCGTTTGAGTCTGGGTCCCTAGGGACTCTCCCGGCTCTGGAGCTCAGAGTCTGAAACTCCCTCCTGATTGAAAACAACCGCGCCCTCCGCCGCCAGCCCGCTCGGGGCACACTCCGCACCTGAGTATTTCACGTCAGCACTGCGCCTCCTCTGAGTCTGGGTATGATATTCTCTTTCCTCCTAGTTGTAGAATTTCCACTCAGCCAGCCTCCCTGTGGTTCTGGATGATGTCCGTTCTGTCTTTTAGGTGTAATTTGAATTTGTTGTTCGAGGCAGCAATCTCTGGCGTTAACCTATGCCGCCATCTTGGTTTCTCTCTCTGATGGTTTTAATTTTCTACATCTTCAACAACACTTTTTATGGTGTGTCTTTTTGATAATAGCTATTCAAGGGTGTATTAGTTTGGGTTGCCATAACAAATACACTGTGTCCCCAAAAAATGTATACACAATTTGAATGATTATAAAATCAGTGTTTATTACCATACAATTCAATTTCAAAATTTAAAAGAATCTATAGAAATGAATAATTTTTTTGTCAATTCGTGTTTTCAAACTGATGACCATTCTGGTCCAGGCACTGCTGACAATGCAAAGCATTGGAATTGCAAACATCAAGAATCATTTCATTTGGTATTTGTGTGCCTTCAATTCATTGACTGTTGTTGGTTTTGTACCGTAAACTTTATCATTTATGTATCCCTCTAAAAAGAAAAAAAAAGCCTGGTGGCACTTTAGGATAAATTGTTTTTCTTTTATTTTTTCAGCTGCAAGGTAGCAACTGGAGATAGCCCTCTTTTCTTCCTTTTTTTATGTTTTGATTGATTTTTAGAGAGAGAGGAAGGAAGAGATATAGAGAGGTAGAAACAGCAATGAGAGAGGATCAGCTGCCTCCTGCATATATCCCACTGGGGATCGAGCCCACAACTCAGGCATGTGCCCTGACCAGGATTCCTGGGTTGAGGCTCAACTGCTGAGCCACACCAGCTGAACTGGGATAAATTTTCTTTGTTCAAAGCTTAGTCTGGTTTCACCCATTTTTTCAAATCAGTTAAAACTGAAAAGGAGTGAAAATTAAGTGAGTTATCAGCTGTGTATTTATTTTGGGGAGTGGGAAGGACACCCTATATTAGACTGAATGGCTTAAGTAACAGAAAGATTTCTTATAGTTCCAGAGACTGTGTCGGCCAATTTGGTTCCTGGTGGGACTCTATTCCTGGTTTGTCGGTGGGCAACACCTCGTTATGTGCTCACATAACCTCAGTGTGTGTGAAGACAGCACTCTGGTCTCTCTTCCTCTTCTTATAAATTCTAATCCTATCCAGTTAGAGTCCTGCCCTTATGACCTCCTTTAACTGCAGTTACTTCCGTAAAGGCTCAATCTCCAAAGACAGTCACATAGGGGCTTGGGGCTTCAACATATGAATTTGGGAGGATATATAAACATTCAGTCCATAACATAGGGAATAGAAAGTAGCATCTCATTGTGTATTTGATTTGCATTTCGCTAGGAGTTATAATGTTGAGCATTTCTTCATGTGTTTATTAGCCATTCATGTGTCTTCTTTGAGAAAATGTCTATTTAAATCCTTTATCCATTTTAAAATTGATTTTTTGTCTCTTTATTACTGAATTGTAAGAGTCTTTTAGGTGATTTGCAAAAACATATTTTGTGAAGTAACCATTTTAATTTATAAAGGTCACAGAAAAACACACAAACTTCTCCAAATATCAGAATTATCCAAAAAAGAAAATTAAAAAATTACATAATGAAAAAAATTTTAATTATAAAAACAAAAATAGAAAAGAAACTGACAGGAAAAAAATCAAATATCTCTGTCTCATCAAAAAATGAAAATGTACTTTACTTACCTTTTAAAAATAAACAGATTTTCAGATTACATAACAAGCAAAAACCCAAACTTTGGAGTATGTCAAAGAAACACACTTAGAACAAAGTAACTCACAAAGGATGGGCAAACAGTAAACTAGGCAGTCCTGGCCAGGTGGTTCAGTTGGTTGGAGCATCATCCAATCAATGGGTTGCAGGTTTGATTCCCGAACCTGGGTTGTGGGTTCCATCCCCAGTCAGGGGGGGTCTCGCAGAGGTAACCAATCAATGTTTCTTTCCTTCCTCTCTCTCTCTAAAAAAAAAAAAAAAAAAATCAATAGAAGTATATCCTCAGTTGAGGATTAAAAAAAAGTAAACTAGACAAATGCAAAGAAAAGGAAAGCAGGAGTTGCTATCCAGATGATAGGAATTCATACCCAAAAACAAAAACAACACATAAAATGACAAAAAAAGAAACAAACATAAAGTGAGACCATGTAGGACGATTTATAATATTAAATGATACAATTTACAATGATGACATAACAGTTATGAATATATATATTCACTTAAAGTATAGTAGCAATATTCAAAGAGCAGAAATTATAGGAGATACAAGAGAAAGTAGATACACTTATATTAGAATATTTTAATTTGTATCTCTGGGTTCAAGACAGAGCATGTACATCTTTAAAAAGGATGTGAGAATATAGACGCATAAATAACATAAGGTAGAGCTGGTCAGTATGTTGCATGTTATTGAATATAATAAGATACTATCAGTTGTAAAATGCATAACAAGATAAATGCTATCAAATTATGGCAATGCCTTAATTATAGCCCTGCAAAATTCATGAGGAAATCTCACTTTCCTTTGTTTGTTAAGAAATTTATTTAAATCCCTTTTGAGGGATTTGTTGATTTCTCCTAAATTTGGTTGTTTTGCTTGGTGTAAAATATGTATCCTCTTGCACTTAGGAAGAAAAATGTCACACAGATTCATCTACTCATAGTTATTGTCCTCTGTTGTTTCAAGACTCTGTAAAATCTTTGGTTATTTTTTGTAAGAAAATGTGGAATTATAGTAATTCTGCCATCAATAATATTTGCTTTCTTTCCTAATATCAAATTTATACCTTTCTGCTTTGTTTCCAAGCCTCTCTGTGAAACCAGTAACTTTTAGTTTAAATGCCAAAATATACTGTAACCCTTCAACCAAATTTAACATGGAAATCAAACCCAACGTGTATAGAACCAGCAATGTAAACATAACTGAGTCGAAGTGTCAGTGATATAGACAGCTGTGATCCAGTTAGTGTGTGTCCCAGCAATAACAACGGCGTTGTGATTGGCATGAGGCCAAAGATAATTAGAAGATACCAAATTTGAAAGCTGAATCTCAATCAGGGACTTTAAAATGTAAAACAAAGAAATTGTGACTTAGATTCAATGAAACATGGCATGTTGTATTTCCTCAAAATGAAGAATATACCTTCAAGTGCCCATTCAAAATTAATCATATGTTAGTACACACACACACACACACACACACACAAACGGACAAATTTCAAACAGTAGAATAATATAGGCCATGTTCTCAATCACAATACAAGAAAACTAGACTTATTAACATTTTCACAAAATAAAGGCCCTTCTACCCAAATGTGTAAATAAAACAAATTCTTCTGTTTAACACTTGGATCAAAAGGGATGTACTAAAATACTAGGGGACCGCCTGGCCAGTGTAGCTCAGTGGTCGAGCATCGACCTATGAACCAGGAGGTCATAGTTTGATTCCCTGATTCACAGTTTGAGTCAGGGCACATGCCTGGATTGTGGGCCCCATCCGCAGTAGAGGGTGTGCAGGAGGCGGCCAATCAATGATTCTCTCTCATCAATGTTTCTATCTCTTCCTCTCTCTTCCTCTCTGAACTCAAATAAAAATATATTTTTAAAAGTATAAAGTAAAATAGTAGGCAACAATAATATATATGGTGAGAGTAGTGCACTCAAAGTCAACGTATACTGAGATTCTTGAATTGTTTAGAAGAAGAACAAAATTTTAAAAGACTTTTTAAATTAATTTTTAGAGAGGAGGGAGAGAGAGAAACATCAACAGTGCCCCCTACCAGGGATCGAGCCTGCAACCTTTCAGTGCATGGGATGACACCCAACCAACTGAGCCACACTAGCCAGAGCTCAGTCTTTTACTTTGTCAAATAATATGAATATTTAAATTTTAGGCATTACCAGTGAGAAAAAAATAAAGTGCATGTACAATTTCTAAACTGGTAGAAGGGAAGAGTATAATAAGGACCAATGTCAAGGACTACCTCCTGTGTTTTCCTCTAGGAGTTGTATGGTTTCAGGTCTTATGTTCAAGTCTTTAATCCATTTGGAATTGATTTATGTGTATAGTGTAAGATAGGGGTTCACTTTCATTCTTTTGCATGTGGCTGTCCAGTTTTCCCAACACCATTTATCGAAGAGACTATCCTTTCCCCATTCTATATTCTTGGCTCCTTGTCATAAATTAACTGTCTACATATGTGTGGGTTTATTTCTGGGCTCTCTATTCTCACTGATTGATGTATCTGTTTTTATGGCAGTACCATGCTGTTTTGATCTCAGTTGGATTGAATTAAGTCCCCCCCTTAAGTGCCTCGATCTAACTTAATCATCTCTGCAAAGGCCCTGTCTCCAAATACAGTCGCATTAGGAGGTAGTACAGATCAGGGCTTCAATATATGAATTTTGAGGAGACATAGTTCAGCCCATAACACAGTCTATAATAAATTATGTAATTTTTCAATATTTCAATATGTGCCCAGCCAGTGTGGCTCAGTTGGTTGAGCATCCTCCCGTGCACCAAAAGGTCACTGGTTTGATTCCCAGTCAGGGCATATGTTCAGGTTGCAGGCTGGGTCCCAGTTGGGGTGTGTGTGGGAGGCAACCAATCAATGTTTCTCTCACACATCGATGTTTCTCTCTCTCTCCTTCCCTCTGAAATCAGTGAAAACATTTTTTGTTTGTTTTTAATATATTTTTTATTGATTTCAGAGAGGAACAGAAGGGAGAGAGAGATAGAAACATCAATGATGAGAGAGAATCACTGATTGGCTGTCTCCTGCACATTCCCTACTGGAGACTGAGCCTTCAACCCAGGCATGTGCCCTGACGGGGAGTCAAACCATGACCTCCTGGTTCATAGGTCAATGCTCAACCACTGAGTCACATGGCTGGGCTCAATAAAAACATTTTTTTAAATGTCAATATAAGAGCCATAGGACATGGCTACATAATTACAGTGCCTCTTAAACTTTAATTGTGCATATGAAAGCTTTGGGGAGCTTATAAAAAATGCAGTAGTTCTGAAGGGGGTTGAGAGTCTGCATTTCCAACAAGCTCCCAGGTGAAGCTGATGCTACTGGCCCAGTACCACACCTAGAGCAGTAGTGAAGCACTAAGAGCCAAAGTAGCCAGGTCCTTGCAACTGTTTGTAATCAATAGGACTGGATTTAAGAAAAGTAAGAGGCTCAGAAGATGTTCCATACAAGAAAAACAAAAATGAAATAGCAGGAGAACAAATGTGATTTATATTTGTAGATAATAAGAGAGAAAGAGATATAAATGAATTAGGGATAATGTGCCAAGATGACATACTACTGCCTTAGTAGAAAAAATGAGGAGGTATGATAATCCCACAAATGAATGAGTGAATAGTGTTAATATGCCCCACCAGCGCTGTCAGATTTACAAAACTACAGGTTTGCAAAACACCTTTTCATGCTATTATGCAGTTTCAACACTACTTCAAGTGACATAATGAGATGCCTACCGTGTATCATTGGTGATAACAAAATACAGTGTTTTTAAAAAGGGAAATTATTCCATCAGTACTAATAGCTCCCTTTTCAGTTTACTTACTACCAATTTTTTTAGAACTATAATCATACGTCACATAGGAAGGAAGCTCAGAGTTAATAAATTATTCAAAGACTGTGTTCTTAATCCATTTGTGTTTCTAATCTCCATACCACCCTCTCCTAAATTACAGGGTGTGTGTGTGTGTGTGTGTGTGTGTGCGCGCACGCGCACGCAACTTCTTATAAAAACAATAACAACAAAGCCTTCATAATTGAAATCTACCAAATTACCACTGATTTACATCTGGAGTGGGTTTATTCTGATGGAACACTGGAAAGTTGTGCAAACCAAGGACAATTTTTTGTTGTGTGACATTTCTGTATACTGCAGGTGGTGCAGCATTCCTGGTCCCCGGTTAGTAAATGATAGTCACATTCTCCAATCGTTGTGAGGCATAAAAAGATCCCCAAAAGATTTCCAAAACACACTTTAGAATGGGGCTTTATCCCTGTTAACCATCACTGTATAGATCAATTAGATTAAATTAAACTTTACATCTTTTAAGATTTAACACAACTTCCAAATGTCTGAATTAACACCAGGCATTCAATAAACTAAGCAGTATATTCTTCACAACTGTCTTGTGATCCAAAAGTTTCATGCAGAAAGATCAGGCCCCAGAGAAATCGGACATATTCACTTGGCATTTATCATGAAAACCTCAGGTAGTTAGATAGCCAGTGAGCTCTGAAAGTTCTTCCCTTACTAACTGGAAATACAGGAACAGCAGCTTCTGTTCTCCTCGTAACCTCTTTTACCCAGGTATGGGCCTCTTTCATTCTGTGTTCTAAGCACAATGCATCTGAGGAGCTTTGTGTATACCCACCCATCTATAGGATTTTGTAGCACTTCCTGTGGAAGACAGGATCCTGTTTTGTGTTATAATATTTGTGCTTGTTACCCTGCCTGACTGAGGTAATTTAGGGGGCCATCTGTTGAGAAAATAAGAGGAGGAGCACTTCAGGGAGAAATATGAAAGGGGTAACTAATGTGGCCAGCTAAACAGCGAGCTCCACAAGGACATATTTCGTTAATTTGGAAGGTATATCAGACACTTCTAGCACAGTATCTGTGTAAAATTATGTGATGTATCAGGCCCCGGAATTTTTAAAGCTACAGTCTTTCCAACAGATTGCTACACTCTGGCTTATTTGTCCATGACAATGAGTTGGACCTAGAGATTAAAATCTAGGTGGGTTAGTAGTGTCAATAAATCAACTCTTCATAGCTTTAGTAAATTATGAAAAAAAAATATTCTGATAGTAAATTCTTAGATTCACAAGATGCTCTTTTAATATAAACTAAAGTCATTATTTCTGCACGGTCACCACCATGCTTCAGTTTACTCCAAACATTACAGCAAAAGGGTCACATTTTAATTGTCTGATACATCTGATTTAAGGCATGTATATGTGCTCTGTAATATGTAGGATAAAATCTGGAGGGATAGCACACAAAATATGACAGTGGTTGTCTCTGGAAGCTGGGATTTTATGTAAACTTTATTTTATTCTTTGTATTTTTCTGGGGTTTTTTTTGTGTGTGTTTTTCTAACATTTTTCTCAGTGGGACCCATTCACATTCCACAAGGACAGGGATTTATTCCTCTTGCTGTGTTCACTTTTGTATCCCTAACCCTAGAACAGTGCCTATCATACAACTAGGATAGAATGGATTTTGAATTACACCAGAGGGACTTCATTTTCTAATTCAGTTCCACAGAAGTGTACCGAAAACCAGCTGTGTGAAAGATTTTGCTCTTGAAGCAGTGGAGGTTGTGAAGTAAAACAAAACCAGACCCCATTCATATGGAAAAAGGCACATATGCAAGAAAGCTTACGCCATTCCAGGTAGTTATATTAGAGTTGGATATATGAAGCAGGTACTAGGAAAATAAGGCTGGAAAATGCAGATTTGAGCTTTGTTTTCAGAGATGCCAGGGTTAGGTTGCACTTATTGTGTACGCAATAGGAAACCACTGAGAAGAATTGAACGGAAATTAATACGATGGGAACGAATTTAAATGCTTAGTCTACTAGCATGTCGAAGAGGCATTGGGGCCAGAAGGAAGTGGCAGTGGCCTTAGGAGGGGATGGCATGAAAACCGCTGTGTACGGTGAATAAACATAAATTGGCAAATGATCAGCTATGGAAGGTAAAGGAGGAGGCAGGTGGTGCTGCGATTTTAACTCCAGGTGATCCTTACCGTATGTCCTAGACGCCTTAGGGAACTAGGTCTAGGATCCTTCAACATGTCCTACGGTGGTTCTATGTATTTGCATGTCAGGAGAGTTGGGATTATTCAATAGATCCTCAGCAGAGAAAGCCAGCAATCATAATATTGTTATGCCAACTAGACTTTAATAAATACATTTTATATATACTAGTAATAGGAGCACAAGGAATAGCAGCCCAACACCAGGGAGCCAGGTTTGTGGGGAGCTGAATGGAGCTTGGTAAACGGGCTGAAGAGATCAGCCGCCTTCATTGCCCTTTGCGACGCTTTACAGGATGTCATTGCTCAAGCAGCGGCTGACTTACAGAATTTGACTAAACTTTGCATGGCTGTTCAGGAAGGCGTGATCCCCCAGCCAAAATGGAATCCAGCAGCTCCCGCAACCTCCCAGGACTGCTCTTCATCCTCACCTGGGGGACATCAGTCAGCCCAATGAAAACATGGACGTTCTGCAATGGGCACGACAGAGGCAGCCCAGAGAAGGCCCCGGTACATTGCAGTACTCTCCTTATCTACACCTGGCCTGAGCTTCTTACATGAACATCAAGAGATTAGTTAATTGCTCTGCATGGATTTGTCCGTAGTAGCTTGTGGCAATTTTCCTTTAATCATTTCGTACCTTTTAAATGACTTTATTTGGGTTTGTTAATTTAAAAACAATGAAATCTGAGCCCTGGCCAGTGTTGTTCAATGGTTAGAGTGTCACCCCACACACCGAAGGGCCACAGGTTAGATTCTTGGCCAAGGACACACCTGGATTGCAGGTTCACCCCAGTAGAGGTGCTTGCAGGAGGAAGCCAATGATATGTCTCTTTCTTCCTCCCTCCCTCCCACCCTCCCTTCCACTCTCTCTAAAAATCAATGGAAAAGCCCAACTGGTGTGGTTCAGTGGGTGTGCATCAAGCTATGAACCAGGAGGTCACATGCCTGGGTTGCAGGTTGCAGACTCTATCCCCAGTGGGGGACCTACAGAAGGCAGTGGATCAATGATTCTCTCTCATCATTGATGTTTCAATCTCTCTCCCCCGATCCCTTCCTCTGTAAAATTTAAAACATACATATATATGTGTGTATATATATGTGTGTGTGTGTGTATATACTATATATATATTATATATATGAAATAGGATTTTTTTAATTAAATCTTTATTGTTCAGAATATTATAGCTGTTCCTCCTTTTCCCCCCATAGCACCCCTCCACCCGGTCACCACACCCCCTCTACCCTCCACCCCCCCTCCCCCCCCCCATAGGT
>NW_006291231.1:2260022-2279376 GCF_000327345.1 Myotis davidii
GAGAACTTCTGTGCTGGAGACACCCCTCTGTGGCTAGACTTGGGGCTTTGGTGCTCACTGAGTCTGCCCCCTGAGTGTGTCTTTTATGATTCCATGGAGCTGCAAACTGGATGGTCCCACTCTGACCTCTGGGCTTCCTGGCTCCTGGATCTCTAGGGTGGTGCTAATCTAGCCTTTGCCTGAGGCTATCTGGCAAATGCCTCTGTGCAGGGCTTGGGGGGCGTTGGTCCCAGGGTATTTACAGGGAGGGTGGAGCAAGCAGTTATGGCTGCTCTCAGTCCCGTCCCCAGGGGCTCTGCCTCTCAGAATCCCAGGAACTGCTGCAAACCTCAGAGAGAAAGCTGCCTTCGAGTTCCGACCGAAGCCAGACAGTCCTGTTTGAGTCTGGGTCCCTAGAGACTCGCCCGGATCTGTAGCTCAGAGTCTGAAGCTCCCTCCCAATTGAAAACAACAACCGCGCCCTCCGCTGCTAGCCCGCTCCGCGCGCACTCCGCACCTGAGAATTTCACGTCAGCACTGCACCTCCTCTGAGTCTGGGTATGATATTCTCTTTCCTCCTAGTTGTAGAATTTCCACTCAGCCAGCCTCCCTGTGGTTCTGGATGATGTCCGTTCCTTCTTTTAGGTGTAATTTGAATTGGTTGTTCAAGGCAGCAATCAAATAGGATTTTTTTTTAAATCAATGGAAAAAATGTCCTCAAGTAAGGATTTTAAAAATAAAATAAAATCTGAAACCAGTAAACAACGTTTCATTGGAACATAGCCATGCCTTTGTTTGAAAACAAACTTCAATCATCCTGTAGCATAATGTTAGATTCATTCTCAGCGCTGGCTGAGAATGGACTGACATGGTCATGGCCAGGTGCCTGGAGTGTTTCTTGGCATTGCCAAACAGCCATCTCCCACTGGACTCACTTGGCCCCACTTCCACTCCTCTGAAACAAATCATCACCAATTACTGCCTTAACTGAATGGAGTAGTTGAGCTGTTTGACACAACTTGACTATATTTAGACCTGAAAGCAAAGAGCCTAGTGTCTTTGACTCATCTCCAAATTTTGGAGCCCAGTCATAAAAGATACCCTGTGATTAAAGTGTTTATTATAGGTTAAGTTTAGTGCAATATTTAATGCACTAAAGTTCTGTGCTCCCACTCCTCCCAGCCTAACAGCTATTGCTGAAAGATTTGATTTTTAATACAATACAGAGAATCACTAAATACAAGAGATAGAAAGAACCTCAAAGATCATAGTGTCCTCCCTCACATTTCCTTTATTCCCATTTTACAGTTAGTGAAACTGAGGCTAAGAGAAAAGTTATATTTTACCAGACTCTATAACAGGTGGAGGAGGCAGAGCTAGAATCCAGTTCTCTGGATCCGATGGTTTTGAACTCTGCCATGGTTACTATGGGCTAATTAAGTGATATTACTTAAGAGTATAACCTTTTATACAATAATATTAACAATTCAAGCATTTTTAGAGGAAACATACCAGAGGTATCAGAAGGAACCTTGGAAAGCATTTAGTTCAATTTCCTAGTGCATCAGAAATCCCATTAAGTTCACAGGTAGAAAAAAAAAAAATATATATATATATATATATATATGCCTTATATGCAAATTGTCCCCGTTGGAGTTCAACCGGGAGACCAATCACTCGCTATGACATGCACTGACCACCAGGGGGTGGTGTGAAACAAAGGAAAGCTCTGGCCAGCAGCCAGGAAAGGGAGGCCCTGTCTGGCAGCTGGAAGGCACTGATTAGCCCTGATTACCGACCAGGCCTAGGAACTCTACCTGTGCACAAATTTCGTACACCAGGCCTCTGGTATATTAGAATAATGCCAGCTGCTGGGACCAAACAACCGCCAAACTTTAGTGACTAAAAACAATAAAAGTTTATTTCTCACGCATTTAACAATACAAGTGTCCCTGATGATGGCAGTCTTCCACAGGGTGACTCAGGAACCCAAGCTCCTGTTAGCTGGTGGCCTCCCCTCCTAAGGTTTCCATGCCCTCTACATGCAGGAGGAGGATGGGGAAAGAACAAGTAGAGAAGGCTTCTTTTTCTTTTTTTTTAATGTAAACTTTATTTCATATATATATATATATATAATTGATTTTACAGAGAAGAAGGGAGAGGGATAGAGAGTTAGAAACATCAATGAGAAACATTGATCAGCCGCCTCCTGCATGCCCCCTACTGGGTATGTGCCCACAAACCAAGGTACATGCCCTTGAACGGAACCCAACCTGGGACCCTTCAGTCCGCAGGCCGATGCTCTATTCACCAAGCCAAACTGGTCAGGGCTACACTTTATTTTTAAATTATAGCTTTATTCAATATTATCTCACATTAGTTTCAGGTGTATAGCATAGTGGTTAGACCAGGGGTCTTCAAACTTTTTAAACAGGGGGCCAGTTCACTGTCCCTCATACTGTTGGAGGGTCGGACTATAGTTTTAAAAAAAACTATGAACAAATTCCTATGCACACTGCACATATCTTATTTTGAAGTAAAAAACAAAAACAAAATAGGAACAAATACAATATTTGTATTTGCATTTGGCCTGCGGGCCGTAGTTTGAGGACCCCTGGGTTAGACAATTGTATACTTTATAAAGTGTTTCCTTCAATATTTCCAGTACCTGAGCAGGCTTCTTAACCTTGGTCTTGAGAGGTGATATAACTCACTTCCTCTGACAGTTTAGTGAGAACTCTTCAATCAGTCCCATACAGTTGCAAGAGAGACTGAGAAATGTAGTTGTGGCTGGACAGCTGCCTCTACACCATGGAAGGAGTACAAATGTTTGGGGAACCTTCCCAGAACCAAGGGGCTGGGCCTGTACTGCCTCAGTCAGTCACTGACCCCAGGCTATCCCTGGGGTGGGAAGTGCTTTAACCTCCCAGTCATCCCAACGTCTCAGGAAGAGCCCAGGTGTGAGCCGTTGGCAGCTAACACTGGCACATCAGCCCGTAAAGGGGATGTAGGAAGACACCAATAGCATCTGCTATAGTCTGCCCTTTGTACCACTAAGAGCTGATGGTTTCTCATGTTTAATGTCACTCCATCTGGTTGCAGAATTCTAGCTGGTGCGGTTTCTGGGTGCTAGATAGAGGAGGGTTACTGGAACAAACTACACCCCTGACTGTTGCAGGTGGTCCTGCGATTATGATAAATAGTCATGCCCAGATAAATTGTTGCTCTTTTCAGCATGAATGGGGGTCTGATGTAGCCATTTTGCCACCAAGAAGCTGGCTGGTTCTCTCAGCGTTGCTCTTTGTTTCTGGTGGTGGGATACGCAGCAGCGGCAATAGCTAGTCAGCTCTGAGGAGGGGGAGTCCATGCTGTTGAACTCATGCATAGCCCCCATCGCTGCTACTCTGCTCATAGTCCGTGTGCTAGGGCTGCTGTGGCTGAGGATAGACACTAACTGGCATTTGCTGGGTGCCTCTCCCTGCCCTGTGGGTGGTTAGTACCTCATCTGCAGTAGATATTCTCTGGTGGACATTAACCAGTGCTTCTTGCCCACTCCCATTGATCCTCTACTCACACGCTTCTCCTCCAGGCCTACTTCATAATTTTCCCATCTTGCTCTGTCCAGATTGCCCATAAACTCATGTCTTACCCTTTTTTTTTGGGGGGGGGGTATTTTCTCCCCACACAAAGTAGATAACCAGGAGCACCATCTGAAGCTCTACCCTCGTAAAGATTTGCTTCCACACCATCTCTCAGCCCAAGTGGGCTGCAGTACAGTAGCAGTTTATTCTCAATCATGTTAGCATGCCTTCTCTTCCGTTGGTCCTAGGGAAACTTCAAGAAGCTCTAGTTATGAGCTGAAAGAAAAGCGTTTATGTCAGGTAGTGAGAGACCTGTCATCCTGAACTACTTCTTTTTTACAGCTTACTTATGCTTTTGGGACCTGCTGGACCGAGTTTCAGGACCATTTCCATCCTATGATGGAATTAGAGGCCCAGTGCACAGATTCGTGCACCAGTGGGATCCCTCAGCCTGGCCTGCACCCTCTTGCAATCTGGGACCCCTCGGGGTATGTCAGACTGCCAGTTTCAGCCCAATCCCCACAGGCCAGGCTGAGGGATCTCATCGAGATCGGGCTGAAACCGGCAATCTGACATCCCCCGAGGAATGTAGTAGTGCACAAAGTGGGAGGCAGCCGGGGAGGACCCCGAGTCCGGGCCAGGCACCACACTGCTCCCGCTCATCCCAGCCCCGCTGCACCTACTGCTGCTGCAGCTCAGTACCACAGCTGTGAAGGCCAAAGAAGCTCATGCCACCGCAACTGCACTCACCAGTCATGAGCCCGGCATCTAGCACCTGTCTGTCAGCTGAGCAGTACTCCTGCTGTGGGAGTGCACTGACCACCAGGGGGCAGCTCCAGCATTGAGTGTCATAGCGACCAGTTGACTGGTCATTCGGTCATTTGGTCAACCAGTCACTTAGGCTTTTATATATATAGACTAGAGGCCTGTTGCACGAAGAGATTCATGCAATAGACCTTCCTTTCTCCTGGCTGCCGGCACCGGTTTTCCTCTGGCATCCGGGACCCAGGCCTTCGCTCCAGCCAGAGCTGCCTTCCATCCTCCATCTTTGCGGCCCCAGCCGGAACTGCCTTCCGTCCTCTGTCTTTGCGGCCCGGGCCAGAGCCACCTTCTGTCTTCGCAGCTCCGGCTCGCCTTCAGTCTTCGCTCCACCACTTGGAGCCTACGTATGCAGATTAACCGCCATCTTTGTTGGCAGTTAATTTTCATATCATGCTGATTAGCCAATGGGAGGCATAGCAAAGGTACGGTCAATTACCCTGTTTTTCTATTATTAGATAGGATGGTGTTTCCAATCGATTGACTTGGTAAGTCTGACCAAACCCACTCATGGTGGGCAGCTCTGGTTGTATAATTAGTTGATGTCTCACAGTGAGATCTTCTCTTCCAGGTCACATAGCGTGCCAGAAGCTGTTTTTCCAAGTGTATAGTTCTTTAATGCAGAAGGCGTGACCTTGCCCAAGAACCCTAGGAGTCGCCCTACAATGCTCATATTTGGGCTTCCCAAGTATTTTACTCAGTATCTTTTTTTTTCAGTTTTTAATTCTGGAATGTAAACCTCTTTTTAATGAAAGTATAGTTGACATACACTATTATATTATTTTCAGATGTACAACATAGTGACTTGACTTACACAGCATCATTACCACAGATACAGCTAGTAACCTAGGACCTTTGGGTCATATAGCCCCAGTGGTCCTGTGTTCTAAGCTTCCTCATACAGGTTAACTGTCAGAGCCACTGAGCAATTTAATGCAGCCTCTTCTGCCCATGTTTTGCCCCAGTTCACTACGGTGGAAACCTTAGCCACTGCGCCAATACAGCAAGTCCAGTACTAACAGTTTTACCCACCACCAATGACAGGGTCCTCATTGCCATCTAGTGGATGAATTCCCCAATGCCAAAATCCAGACCTAGTCAGCTTCCGAGGACCATTTTTGTCACCAATTGCTTTCGATCAGTGGTTCTCAACCTTCTGGCCCTTTAAATACAGTTCCTCATGTTGTGACCCAACCATAAAATTATTTTCGTTGCTACTTCATAACTGTAATGTTGCTACTGTTATGAATCATAATGCAAATATCTGATATGCAGGATGGTCTTAGGCGACCCCTGTGAAAGGGTCGTTCGACAGCCAAAGGGATCGCGACCCACGGGTTGAGAACCCCTGCTTTAGATGATGTTCCCTATGAGCGGAGTCTGAAGTGGGAAGTCCTGCTTAAGGGGTCTTAAGGAGAAACCTATTAGGTAGTGAAAAGAGTAGGAGACAGCAAGGATGAAGTTGGGAAGCCCTGAATCGTGCATTGACCACAGAGGGTGTCCCACCCCAAAACAAGGAGGCCTCATCACTTAGTGTTTGTCCATGGCCCACCCCTGGGTGGAGGACAGAACTTCAGCCATTATCCCCAGGACTGGTCAGCCAAGGGCAATCCTCCATAAAAGAACAAAGGCCTGAGCCAGGGGCAGCCAACACCAACAGCATCTGGGAGATGAATACACAGCCTGAGATGATATTCAATTTAAAAAACTGAATAACAAGAATGTCAACATAAAGAACATACAAACTGGTAGATAATTTTTATAAAAATTTATTTGAGCCAGTTGGTGTGGCTCAGTGGTTAAACAGTGATCTATGAACTGGGAGGTCATAGTTCAATTCCCTGTCAGGGCACATGCCCAGTTTTGGGCTCCATCCTCAGTGGGGAGCGTGCAGGAGGCAGCCAATCAGGAATTCTCTCTCATCATTGATGTTTCTCTCTCTCCCTCCTCCCTTCCTCTCTGAAATTAATAAAAAATATATTTTAAAAATGTTTATTTGAGCCAAAGAGAGGATACATTTAGAAGTAAGATCACAACAGACTGAGATAATGCTTTTGAGAATAACAGTTTACAATTTCTTTATGTATTTGAGATTACGAAAGGAACATAAGAAAGATTGCATGAAGATGTGAAAAATCAATTCTGGGATTGGATTACAAAACAGTTAAACTTGAGAGTGGTCTCCAGGGGGTTGGATTACAGGAGCTCTTTTGATGATATCAGAAGGAGGGGTCTGAATAGGGGCATTTCAAAGTGTGATAACCTAGATCAGTGATGGTGAACCTTTTGAGCTCAGCGTGTCAGCATTTTGAAAAACCCTAACTTAACTCTGGTGCCGTGTCACATATAGAAATTTTTTGATATTTGCAACCATAGTAAAACAAAGGCTTATATTTTTGATATTTGTTTTATATATTTAAATGCCATTTAACAAAGAAAAATCAACCAAAAAAATGAGTTCGCGTGTCACCTCTGACACGCGTGTCATAGGTTCGCCATCACTGCCCTAGATGCACAGAAACAATGGACAGGACTTGCTTAAGACAAAGATAAGCCCTTTAATAAAAAGTCATATGCCTGGAGCGTGACTATCCACTATGACCTGCCCAGTTAGGAATTTATGATCACATCATCCTGTGAGGTTACTTTCCGTAGAACCCCTTTATTCGTCCACAAGAGGGAGGCAGCTGTGTGAAACTCCCAGGAAGAGCATTCCGGGTAGTTATGAGATGGGGACTCCTTGGGTATTTGAAGGACAGAACAAAAGCTAGTGTAAGGAATGTGGTGACCATGCAACAGGGCGTAGGCAAATGGCCAGCTTTTACCGCAGCAGTCCTCAAACTACGACCCGCGGGCCACATGCAAATACAAATATTGTATTTGTTCCCCTTTTGTTTTTTTACTTCAAAATAAGATATGTGCAGTATGCATAGGAATTTGTTCATAGTTTTTTTTTAAAACTATAGTCCGGCCCTCCAACGGTCTGAGGGACAATGAACTGGCCCCCTGTTTAAAAAGTTTGAGGACCCCTGTTTTACCCCATCACCTTCTTATGGCACTTCTTTTTTTTTTAAATATATTTTTATTAATTTCAGAGAGGAGGAGAGAGGGAGGGAGAGAAACATCGAAGATAGAAACATCCATGATGAGAGAGAATCATTGATTGGCTGCCTCCTGCACGCCCCCGACTGGAGATTGAGCCCACAACCTGGGCATGTGTCCTTGACCAGAATCGAACCTGGGACCCTTGAGCCCACAGGCCGACGCTCTATCCACTGAGCCAGACCAGCTAGGGCCTTATGGCACTTCTTATCTTCGAAGTTTATAAGTTTTCTTGTTTTCTAAGTAAGTAAATAACCCTCTCTGGGGACTGCTTCCTTTTAATAACTGGAGAAATGAGAGCTATAGTGTTAATTTGATTTGCACTGAGAAAATCTGAGTTAGTGACATGATTAGAAATGCTATTCCTGCTTTCATGAAAAACATACACCCACACATCAGCTCATAGCTCATTCCGAATGTATCAGATCTTAGATAGGAAAATAACAGATCTGAGATACCACTACTTTCATGAATTTTTATAAGTTAGCAAAGCAGGTCCAAGCTTGACCTTGGGGGCCTTATCTATTCCTTCTTAATTAGGCCATACTTCATGGACCATCTTGGAAAGGAAAACTGATTAGTTACACTAAGTGACTTTCTTAAAATACTTCATCACACACACACTCAAAAGCACTGCACCTCTTGCAACTTCCTATACTACACATTGATTTTTTTTCTCCCTTTGTATTATCATCTTTCTAGTAGAATGTGTTATTTAACTTTTCTTGGCGGTTACAATGGTTTTCTCTAATAGTGCCTTACTGACCTCATTTATTAAAGTAACTACCAGGTGCAACTGAACACTTTCCCGATGTAGGTCGATCCCATCTCCGTGGGCTCAGTCCTGTCTTGTGGACCTCATTCACACCAATATATGAGCCCCCTATTCTCCATTCACATAATTATGGTCCTAACCTGGGGCTTCTCACCTGGATTTAATTCCAAACTAGTGTGCCTATCTCTTAATTTCTAGTCCATCCTTTGAACTGTTGCCAGATCAATTTTTCTCAAAACTATTCTGATCATCAACATAACTCTCCATAGTAATAATCTATTTCAATCTCTTGTTTGGGGACTTAAAGTTCTTTATAAACTGGATCCCCCTTTCCTGGGATTACCTTCCTTTATTTCCCAACAGAAAACTTCTGTTCTGTCCCGGATAGTCATATCAGCCTGTAAACAGTGGGTTCTTTCCTTTCCCCATTGCCTCTTTTTATCTTTCCTCCCCAGTTCTCATCTGCTCACATCTTAAAAATACATTTTTTAATTGATTTTAGAGAGGAAGGGAGAGGGAGAGAGAGAAACATCAATGATGAGAGAGAATTATTGATCGGCTGCCTCCTACAGGCCCCCCACTGGGGATTGAGCCCGCAACTCTGGCATGTGCCCTTGACCGGAATCGAACCCAGGACCCTTCAGTCCATGGGCTGATGCTCTATCCACTGAGCCAAACAAGTTAGGGCTCATCTGCTCAATCTTAACCATCGTTCAACTCCTCTTGGAATTCACCTGACTCCTTTGATTTTCTCAAGCTTATCTCTCTTCTGAACGGTAGCATCAGTTAAGGACTGGTTACCTAGTAACCAAATACAACAGTGGTCGGCAAACTGCGGTTCACGAGCCACATGTGGTTCTTTGGCCCCTTGAGTGTGGCTCTTCCACAAAATAGAACATGCAGGACGAGCCTCATGCGGGTCTTTGGCCCCTTGAGTGTGGCTCTTCCACAAAATACCATGTGGGAGCGCGCACGTGCAGTGCAATTGAAACTTCGTGGCCCATGCGCAAAAGTCGGTATTTTGTGGAAGAGCCATACTCAAGGGCCCAAAGAGCCACATGTGGCTCGCGAGCCGCAGTTTGCCAACCACTGAGCTAGGAAAACATGCACAGGCAATTGCTTAAGAAAACTATAATGCAACTATGCCCATTGTCTTACAATACCAGGATGGCAATGGACCTTGCTGTCCTTGCAAAGAATTCTCTTAATTGCCAGAAAGACCAAAGGACGAACAAGTTTACTAGAACAGAATGGTCACAACTCATTGCTGAGTGAGTCAAGGATGTCCTGTTGACTCTACGGAGAGGACTCTTAAAAACTTATGCCAGCTGTCCCCTGAACTTCACCTTTACTGATTTAGCCTGTATCATCATTTTGTTGTAATAAATCATAGCAGTGAGTATGACTGCAGAGCGGGGCAAAATTAGGTTTATAATTGTTCATATTGAAAATAATGTAATAATTAATAAGTAAGAATAACACAAGAATAAGCCTACTTTTGCCCCACCCTGTGTGTACTGAATCTTGTGAGTCCTGAGTTATTGAACCTGGAGACCTTCCAACACACAAGCCAAATGCCCTTCTGTTGGCGAATAGATAACCAAATTGTGGTACATCCACTGAATAAACATTATTCAGTGATAAAAAGGAATGAACTAATGAGACATGCAACAAACTGGAGGCATTGCAATGGCATTACACTTAGTGAGAAGAGCCAGTCTCAAAGGGTATCACTTTGTGATTCTATTGAATATGACATTTGTGAAATGACAAAATTGCAGTGATGGGAAACAGATCAGTGGTAGTAGATCCAGAGGAAAGGTGTGATTATCAAGGGATAACACAATTGGGTTTCTTTGTGGTAATGGAATATTCTGACGGTGGTGATGGTTGTTGAATCTACACTGATGATAAAATGTCATAGAACTATACACCAAAGACCAATATAAGAGTCCATGTAAAAAGTGATGAAATCCAAATAAATTTGATACCTCTGTTCCTGAATCAATAGTGTTTTGCCAAAAACATTTTCCTGGGACAATTTGCTATGGTTGTTTAAGATGTTATCATTGGGAAAGGTGGGTAAAGAGTACATGGGAACACTCTGTACTATTTTTACAACTTCTTGTGAGTCTTAAATTGTGTCAAAATATAAAAGCATTGAAAGAAAAGAAAATGTGTGTTTGTGTGTGTGCGTGTGTGTGTGAGAGAGAGAGAGAGAGAGAGAGAGAGAGAGAGAGAGATTTTTAAAATCTCAATGATTCCACATAGAGTTATATTGGACAGAGGATAATATGTTTTTCTCATTCTAATTATCTTTTTTTTAATATATTTTATTGATTTTTTACAGAGAGGAAGGGAGAGGGACAGAGAGCTAGAAACATCAATGAGAGAGAAACATCGATCAGCTGCCTCCCACACACTCCCCACTGGGGATGTGCCCGCAACCAAGGTACATGCCCTTGACCGGAATCAAACCCGGGACCCCTCAGTCCGCAGGCCGACGCTCCATCCACTGAGACAAACCGGCCAGACGATTCTAATTATCTTTAGGGGAAAAAACCATTATTTCAATCCCCTGTTGATTCTTTATGCTGTTGGTGGGAGACACTAGTTGTAGATGGCTTTTCTGTATTGTTTTGTTAAGAAAAGTATCTCAAAGAATTTTCTTGGTGGTGCAAAGATCTGGAGAGCCTAAATTACTTTATTGTGGGCAAGAGTCATCTATGAAGTTATTTTTGCCTTTAAAAAATGTTTGTCTCCCTTATTTTGGATTTAAACTGCTTCATCTCTAGAAAAAAATTAACAAAGTATACTGTTTCATCTCTGAGAATTATTACTATTTGCCCTTTGAATACCGTGTGTGTGTGTGTGAGAGAGAGAGAGAGAGAGAGAGAGAGAGAGAGAGAGAAAGAGAGAGAGAGAGAGAGAGAGAGAGAGAGAGAGAGAGAGAGAGACATCAGTGAGAGAGAAACATCAATCAGCTGCCACCTGCACGTCCCCTACTGGGGATTGAGCCCAAAACCAGGCATAGAGATTTGCCCAAGATGTGCCCAGAGATGACAAGAAGTCCATAGAGAGAATAAGGAGGCATACTTTTCCCTTATGCTGCCAGAGAGCAGAGAGGGCTCTCTTTTGTTTGTCTTTTGCCCATTTTTAAAATTGAGTTGCTAGTGAAGGGTAGCAAAGCATGCCCCCACAAAATATGCCACTTTGGCATAAGGCTTATTTTGAGCTGAAGGCAATTGAGAAGAAGTAGAAGAAGACCTCTCTGCCTTCCCACTACTTGCCTGAAAGCGAGGTATAAATATGTAAGGGTGTCCCCATGTCCCCCTCTCTACCAGGGAGGACAGGGATTCATCACCAGAGACAACACAGACCCTTTTCAGCCCAGGGAAATCTGTAAAACAAACCTGGCTTAACCTGCCCTTTATCTACCATTACTTTTGCCATATATTTGCCTTCCTACAATTTGCAACCTCTAGAAGCTCGAAGTTCTTTCATTTGTCTTGTCAATTCTCTGCACAATTATTGTTGTTTTATTAAGATACTGTATATGAGCAACCCTGGCCCGTGTGGTTCAGTTGGTTGGGCGTCGTCCCAGACACCAGGAAGTTTCCACTTCTCTTCCCAGTCAGGGCACAGGCGGGGGTTGTGGACCCGATCCCCTGTGGGGGCATGCAGGAGTCAGCCAGTCGATGTTTTGTTCTCACATCTATGTTTCTCTCTTTCTCTTTGCCTCTCCACTCCTCTCTCTCTAAAAATAAAAATTTTTTTAAAAAAGATACTACAGTCCTCACCAGTTTGGCTCAGTGGATAGAGCGTCTGCCCTCCGATGGAGGGCATGTAGGAGGCAACTAATGGATGTGTTTCTCTCATATCAATGTTTCTCTATCTCTGTCTCTCCCCCTCCCTTCCATTCTCTCTAAAAACCAATGGAAAAAAATATCCTTGGATGAGGATTAACAAAAAAAGAGTTAAAATTTTCTCCAATGTAAAAAAAAAAAAAATGGCCCTCTCTTCCCCTCTGGCTAAATCCACAGTTCTCTGTTAATCCAGACAAATCATTTACAATGAAGTTATATCTTTATAATGACAATGTTGATATAATATTAACTTCTGGCAATACAAGAGGCAAAGTTATATCATGGGCAACCACACATTCTTCTAAGGTTTCTCTCCTGGAAGGTAAAATATTACTCAGCAATAGTTCATTCAGAAGATAATGGTGCCTAAACATGGGCAGTTTCATCAAAATGAATTTATTAATTTTGAAATTATGTCCTTAGACCACCTAATAGCATAAAGCTGCCAGCATCCCTAATAAATAAGTGGAATTAGAGCAGGGGTCCTCAAACTTGTTAAATAGGGGGCCAGTTCTCTGTCCCTCAGACCGTTAGAGGGCCGGACTATAGTTAAAAAAAAAAACTATGAACAAATTCCTATGCACACTGCACATATCTTATTTTGAAGTAAAAAAACAAAACGGGAACAAATACAATATTTGTATTTGCATTTGGCCCGCGGGCCGTAGTTTGAGGACCCCTGAATTAGAGATATAGAATATTCCTTTCCTACATGTTGTAAGGGAATTAAGGAAGATTATGAATCCTTTACATTTTGGTCCCACAATTAACATAAAATTTAATAATTTGAAATGTAGTGGTTAATAAAATGAAGATTTTTTAAAAAATATTTCATTGATTTCAAAGATCAGACAAAGAAAACATTTTACCAAAAAAAAAAAAAAAAAGGTTTGTTGTGTGTGTTTTTTTCTCCTTGTGCAATGCAACAGAGACCTCTTCTGGTCAAGAAGCAGAAGTCTTCGGCAGGGAACCAACTTGAAAAAGTTAGGGTGGAGTGAACTGGTGAAGGAGAAACTAGGATATGAAATAAGCTCCAAGAGGGGTTGGCATCTGCATAGGTTCTGAACTCCGACAAGCAGAGCAGAGAGAGGAGTGCGTTCCACATGCGGGGAGCAGCATGTACAGGGCAAAGGCGTCCCTTCTTTTCTAAGGATAAAACAAGTAGATGATTTATAAAGGTGCAAGGATGTAAATAGGAATCACTCATAACTCTACTGTTTAGAAATAAAATTGTATGTATTTTGATGCACTGGCTTCTAGCATTGTTTACATCCTTTTTCATCTATAAAACTGAGTAAACCCTGACCTTTTCATTTTAAATGAAGAAAACGCTACTTTCTGATAGCAGGCCTCTAAGGGTAAATCATCCGCAGCCAGAGAAATTTAAATTAATACCTTACACTGGTCCCCAGATTGCCAGGGCCCGGTTAATGCGCATTCCAGCCACGGCTCACTTTCTCTGCCGACTCCTTTGTGTGAGGTTCACCCATGTATCTGTTCTCACTAGCCCCTCAACCTGCCAGGAAGCTAATTAGCAATGCTCAAATCTGATCATATATGCATACATAGAAAACATAGCTATTGGCATTTTTTACCTTGGAAATCCCAACGGTTTCACAGTTACTGGGACTGACCCACCTGGGTTAAAATGCAGCACAACATTCTGCTCTCTTGTGAGGAAATTTAGTCTCAAATATATTTTAATGATTTTTTACAGAGAGGAAGGGAGAGGGATAGAGAGTTAGAACCTGATACCAGGTTCAAACAGAGGTATCAAATGGGCTTTGAAAGGAAGAAGCCAAAAAGAGTTTACATGTAGGAGACTGAAATTAGATGAGCAACTATCTGAAAGAAGTTGGGGGTCACAGAGACTTAGGGAAAATTAAGTAGACAGACAGAATAATTGCTATGACGGGGTGTCAGAGCTCACAAAAGGGTGAATGGGTGTGCACAATATATCCACATGTTTTCATGAGGAAAACATTGCTCGGTTCAATTCTTCTGGGAAGATAATTTATACAGGTGCAAGGATGTAAGGAGGAATCATTCATAACTCCACTGTCCAGAAATAAAATTGTATGTATTTTGATGCACTGGCTTCTAACGTTGTTTTCTGGTTTATATACATTCTTTTTCATCCATAAAACTAGGTAAATGCTGCTGCTGCCCACTGCTCCCAGGTTGCAAGCCTCGTGGGGTCCCTTAGAGCAGGGGTCCTCAAACTACGGTCCACAGGCCACATGCAAATACAAATATTGTATTTGTTCCCGTTTTGTTTTTTTACTTCAAAATAAGATATGTGCAGTGTGCATAGGAATTTGTTCATAGTTTTTTTTTTTTAAACTATAGTCCGGCCCTCCAATGGTCTGAGGGACAGTGAACTGGCCCCCTGTTTAAAAAGTTTGAGGACCCCTGCCTTAGAGTTTAGGAGATGCATGCCTGTAGCAGAGGAAGGGAGTGGGGGATGTGAGCACACACTTTTTTTTTTTATGTGTTAAAAGGAACTTTATTGGGTGTTGGGGGTTCAGATGGGATCCATGAGGATGTTGTCCTCCATGACGCTGGGCTGCAGGCCTGGCTGGGGGACCGGGCCCCAGGGATCCCCGCTCAGCAACATCTGAAGCAGTGGGGGCAGCAGCGCAGGGGTCCCTGGAGTACACACTTCTTTGAGGGGGTCTTAAAGGTTGGGTATTTAGAAGAGGTCTTAGGGGAGGATCAATAGAATATTCGTCAGCTTTATGCTGATGTGCCAAAATGAAGTTTATTCTCTTCATCTCTCCTTGGGTGTAGTTGGCAAATGGCTTTAATTAGATTTCTGCTATTTGTCTCTAAGTAGGGTGATTTAAGCTATTTACCCTCTGGTTGGGGAGGAGAAGTATAAGCCATTTACTCTTAAGTTCCTGATTTAGGGAAAATAAGATTTAGTAGACAGCTGCAAACTGCTTGGCATCTAGGTTTTCTAGATGGCTGCAAACGGCAGTTTAACTTCTGCCTCCGTTTCCCTATCTCCTTTTCCTGGCTTACTGGACTGTCTCAGTAATCATGAAAGGACAACCATATAAAGTCTCTGGAAATGGTCCGGGGTGCATACAGCAAATGAGGAAATATTTATTTGAAAGGATTTACTACCCTGGCCAGCATGGCTCAGTAGTTGAGTGTCAACCTATGAACAGGAGGTCACGGTTCAACTCCTGGTCAGGGAACATGCCCAGGTTGTAGGCGAGATCCCTAGTGTGGGGTGTGCAGGAGGCAGCCAATCAATAATTCTCTCTCATCATTGATGTTTCTATCTCTCCCTCTCCCGTCTCTCTGAAATCAATAAAAATACATATTTTTTTTAAAAAAAGCAAAACGGAGAGAAACATCCTTCTTTTCCATTGTGGGTACAGGATGGTTAACATTTCCAGCATATAGAGATGGTGTGCAGGCAACAAGATGACAATAAGATGTTGTGTCCTGTTGCTGGAGCGGGTGCCTGAGAGGGTCTGGAAAAGATTACTCTGATATTTCAAAGGCATGTTATCTCAGTGCACAAAGAACACAAGACAGGGTAAGGACTGATCTTTGTCAGGGAAGTGACAGGCCTCGGATATGACTACTCGCTATGGCCTGCTTTTAGTTCGGAATTTTTGTGTTCAACCCATCCTATGTGGTTACTGTTGGTCTCTGAGTTTGTAAGGTCAGAGCTTGTTGGGTTTAATATATGTCCCCTTTTCCCTTCACTCTTTCACTAATAGGATACTAGTGTTAAAATAAATTTCTAGGCCCAAGATGGAGACACCCTTGCCTGGGGTGTCCCGTCAGCAAACCAAAACTTCAATAACTTCCATGTCCCTGTAAATGCTTCGTGTGACCAGAAATGCAGTCTAGCCAGTTAAACCCCAAATGGCTAGCCAACTCAGGGCTCAATAAGTACTTTCTTGTTTCATATTCTTTATGAATATATAAAAGTTTCTTGCCTTCCATCCCATGTTGCAATTCTCCAAATAGAGACTGTGTACTTAATGAAGTGTTAAAGTTTATTTATATTAGTCTTCTTTAATCATTATTAACATTCTGTGTATATATAGTTTTTACTTTGTCTAAATTTTATTTATTGAGCTTTAAGTTGTTCAGTGGATGTCCATCTCTTTTTTATAATAGTTTCCTAGTGTTGTTATTAGATATGAACATTTGAGTGGATGAAACATAGCTTAGAACCCCTAGGGCATTTTTTGTGAGGTTTTTTTTTTTTAATTGTGGGACTATACATGACATAAAATTCATTATTTTAACCCTGTGTGACTGTCCAACCATCTATCTCTAGAACATGTCAAACTACAACTATGTACTCATTAAACAATAACTACCCGTTTCCCCCTCTCCTGCAGCCAGTGGTAACTACTAGTGTACATTCTTTCTCTAGGAATTTGACTACTCTAGGTTTCTCATATAAGCTAAGTCATACAATATTTGTCCTTTTGTGTCTGGCTTATTCACTTAGCATAAAATTCCTCCATGTTGTAACATATATCAGACATTTTATATCTGAATATTGCATTGCATGCATATACTGCATTTATTTATTTATTTATTCATCAGTTGATGGACATTTGTATAAATATTTCTCTTTTCCGAATCCAGTGCAGCTAGAGAGCGGTCCAGTTTCTGAGTAGGGGCTACGGGGGGATTGAATAAATGAAAGAGGCAGACACAAATACAGTAGGGAAGAGACCGCTGTCCTCTGATGGAGAGACAGGGACCCAGAGCCAATACAGCACATTTACTTTCTACAGCAAAACCCAGGAAGTTTTACTAAAGCCTAAGACAAAGGAGATTATGTGCATTCTTGTGGCTTCTTTGTCATCGTCACTTCTAGGTGGGCCCGGATAATTGTGTTTGTTCCTGGTGCTTGGCGGGATTTAGATAAGGAAACCCACCCCCTGGCGCCTGAGCTGAAGGTCAAGCTGACACACCTGCCTCTGGCAAGGTGAGTTCCCAGGACGTGGCTCTGCCAACGCCACTGGATTTAGCTGACAATAATGACAAGAAATGCTCATGTGCCTTCCCAGGCACTCTCTACACATTTGAATTGTTTCCACCTTTTGGCTATTTGTGCATGTGCTGGCATGAACAAATGTTGGTGTACAAATATCTGTTAACGAACTTGCTTTCAGTTATTTTGGGCATATACCCAGAAGTGGAATTGCTGGGTAATAAGGTAATGTTTAACTACCTTATGTTTAATAGTTTGAGAAACAATTCCTGTCTTCCACAGGAATACACTGTTTTGTATCTGGTCATGTTTATAGTTGCTATAGTATGTGAATCAACTTGCTATAAGAAATTGAGATTTGGTTACATTCAATCAATACAGAAGGCACATCTCCACCAAAATTGTACTATGCATCATAGAGTTGTCTGCCAAACACTTCTAATTACCATATTGATTAGTTACCAGTGTCCAGAGCCTTGGGGCGAGGGGTGTGGCAGAAAAAAGCATTTTGGGGCAGTCAGAAAAGTAGCTAAAATAATTCCACATCCTGCAGCTCTATTTCAGTCTGGTTCACTTGACTTTGAGTATTGGAGGGGATGAATAATAAAGATGGGGAGTGAGCAGGACAGATAGGTAGAGGAGCATGCTGATGTTAGATGGTAGGACTGGGTCAGTCTGCTTTTTCTGTTACTGGACAGGGGGCCTGACCCTGACCAGGTCTGCCTAGGACCAGCTGGTAGTGTGTGGGTTCTTGACTTTGTGCAAGAAAAATTTCACAACATGAGTCCAGGTGATCATGAGGGCACGCTTATTAATGCTGGGGACATTGAAACAATGAAACAACAGAGGGCCCAGGTGGGGCTGCCTTAGCTCACTGGGAAGTCAGAAAAAGGGGGCCTCCAAATCACCCCAGGTATTCCCGACATCAATCAAGGCTTAACTACAACAAGACTTCGAACAAATACCACTAGGGGGGGCACCAAGAAAAGATAAAAAACTGACTGAAATAAAGGATATTATGCTGAGTTCCATCAGCAGACTAGAGGATTGCAAGAATCAAGTCAAAGATTCGAGATGAGAAGAAGCAAAAAACATCCAACTGGAAAAGCAAAATGAAAAAAGAATCCGAAAATACGAAGATAATGTAAGGAGCCTCTGGGACAGCTTCAAGCGTACCAACATCAGAATTATAGGGGTGCCAGAAGATGACAGAGAGTAAGATACTGAAAACATATTTGAAGAAATAATGACAGAAAACTTCCCCCACCTGGTGAAAGAAATAGACTTACAGGTCCAGGAAGCGCAGAGAACCCCAAACAAAAGGAATCCAAAGAGGACCACACCAAGACACATCATAATTAAAATGCCAAGAGCAAAAGACAAAGAGAGAATCTTAAAAGCAGCAAGAGAAAGAAACTCAGTTACCTACAAGGGAATACCCATACGACTGTCAGCTGATTTCTCAACAGAAACTTTGCAGGCCAGAAGGGAGTGGCAAGAAATATTCAAAGTGATGAATACCAAGAACCTACAACCAAGATTACTTTATCCAGCAAAGCTATCATTCAGAATAGAAGGTCAGATAAAGAGCTTCACAGATAAGGAAAAGCTAAAGGAGTTCATCACCACCAAACCAGGATTATATGAAATGCTGAAAGGCATCCTTTAAGAAGAGGAGGAAGAAGAAAAAGGTAAAGATACAAATTATGAACAACAAACATGCATCTATCAACAAGTGAATCTAAGAATCAAGTGAATAAATAATCTGGTGGTCATAATAGAATCCGGGACATAGAAAGGGAATGGACTGGCTATTCTTGGGGGGGAAAGGGGTGTGGGAGATGTGGAAAGAGACTGTACAAAAATCGTGCACCTATGGATGAGGACAATGGGTGGGGAGTGAGGGCGGAGGGTGGGGCGGGAACTGGGAGGAGGGGAGTTATGGGGGGAAAAAAGAGGAACAAGTGTAATAATCTGAACAATTAAGATTTAATTAAAAAAAGAAAAAAGAAAAAGGGGGCCTTGAAGTCAGTTCAGGGTGTTAGCCTGGGACAAGCTGCTGCTGCCCATTGCTCCCCTGGTTGCAAGTCTTGTGGGGTCTCTTGGAGTTTAGGAGATGCACACCTATAAGGAAAGAAGAGGGGGAAGGGAAAGGGGAGGAGAAAGTGAAGAGGATGGTGCAGGTGTGCTCCCTAGAGGGAGAGAGCCCCCTGGGTACTTTGTCTTGAGGCTTCTCTCTCTCTCTCTCTCTCTCTCT
>NW_006291231.1:2279390-2283913 GCF_000327345.1 Myotis davidii
TTTATCAGAATTTTAGGGAAGTTCTCAGGGGAGGGTTTCAGCAGAATATTCATCAGTTTTCTAAATGTGCTCTTTCAGGGCTGTGGTCTCCACTGATTGGTCAGCTCCAGGGCAAGAGGCTGGTCCTGGCATCACCCACCCAGTTTTGCTGCTTTTCTGGGCCTGGAGCTGAAACACACCTGAGGCCTAGCAACATGTTATCTCTAGGGAGGTGACCTCATACATCTGCTGTAAATTTTTCTGCCAGTTTGTCTGTCCCAGTTTCCCTATTGCAATTGTCCTGGCTCACTGGCCTGTCTCGTTTCTTAGCTATTTGGTATGAAATGAATTTCAACGAGACAGTTTTCCTTGCTCCCCCACTTGATCTCAGATATTCTGAGCCTATTTCCGACCTGAAGCTTTTATAATGTATAAAGTATGCAGTTGACGTATAGCCTTTAAACTGAACCTGTAGGTGAACTATAAATGTACGATGGACTTAAACATTTATGAAAGGGCGAGCGAGACTGAAACACTTTATCACTTTATTCTTTCATCAAATCAGCCGCCTCCTGGAGCCATGGGAAATCACCGTGCTCTGGTATCTGGAGAGAGGTGAATGCAGAGGCATATCTGTAATTTTTATCTCGGGAGGGCCTTTCTTCCAGACAGCTCCGCGGTCCTCCCCATGGCAAAGCCTTTCGCTGTGATTCAGAAACAGAGAGTCTTCCAGGGAGCCAGCGTAGATCCCACACATTTCTGCGTGCTAAGAGAAAAAAACAAAACTGCCGTCTGTGACCCCGAACGTCACTTTATGGGATTTAGATGGAAGCTGCCCGATAGTTTTTCTCACTGTCCCTGTCGAGAAGGACGGTCTAGTGGACAGAGCAATATCCCTTTTTCAAAAGCAGTGCCCTCTTGCCAGTGCCCCAAGCACCAGCAAGACGTGTGCACTGCACACTAGAGAGAGACCTGGAGTCCGCTGGTCGCACTTTAACGTCACTATTCATATGACCTGTGCAATTCACTCTATTACAGTTAAGCCCCTCTTGTACTGGGGAAATGGGACCAACTGTGTTAGAGGGTAGTATAGGCAACAGGGCAAGTTAATATTAGTAGTTGGGGCAACGGAGCAAGTTGATATTAGTAGCTAGAGAAACGGGGCAAGTTGATTAATGAATACCTTGGTAACGGGGCAGTGTTGATTCATGTATCCCAGGTAACTTTGTGTGTGTTTAGCCAACCGTTGTATGGTTTTTGGGAATAAAAAGCTGGCATGGAACCAGGGTCGGCGCCGCCGTAGGAGAACACGCCTACAGCAGTCACTGGCCAGCTTTTCAATAAATCCTCACTTGCTGCTTAAGACCTAATTGGAGTTGGTGGTCTTACTCTCACGAACATTGGTCTATAACAACTCACCCCTGTGAGACTCGGTTTCCTCAAATATAAAATAGAAATTATGAAAGATTCTTGGGGTTTTCAGTGAAATATTATATGTGAGTGAAAATAACTTTTGCCAACTACTAAGGATATTAAATAGATAGAAAGCATGTTGCTGCACGGTGGCTGGATAAATAACAGCTACATGAGGTTCTTGTCAAGTGTACATCAGTTTCTGATTCTTCGATACGGCTGAACAGCATCCTGGCCTGGCCTTGAGATGCAGCCCCATCTCTGCTGTGCTGTGTTTTCATTTCTATGTTGTTAGTTATGTCATCGCCCACAGGAAAGATGGTGAAAGTGAGTAGAGGGAGGGAAGGCACAGTGGGCACAGACTCCATGCACACTCACTCCTTTTAATTCTCTTTTGACTTTCACTTTTACTCTGGAAGGTGGGATGTTCTGCACACCAGCCACTAATTATATTTTAAAATTGTTAGGAACATTGTCAACTAAACTGTAAAAGTGAAATAGCTATAAGAAATTATGTTGAGTTATAATGAGTAAGTTTAAGAATAAAAAATGCTTTGGTGCATTCAAAACAGTTCTTTATTACTTACTTCAACTCAAAGTTTACACCCTGTACTTCTATTCTAGTAAATGAAAAGATGAAATAAGTATTAATATTGTCACCATGCTAAAGCTATTAAGAACATTGGAAATGTGACCTGATAAGCCACTAAATTACATGAATATTAAGAGAGTAGAAAATCTTAATAACCATGTAAATTTGATATGTACTAATAAGTCTGTTATTTGAGTCTTTTTGTTGTTGTTAATCCTTACCCGAGGATATTTTTTCCATTGATTTTGAGAGAGAGAGAGAGAGAGAAACACAGATGTGAGAGAGACACATCCATTGGTTGTCTTTCACATGCACCTGGATCAGGGTAGGGATCAAACTTGCAACCCAGGTCTGTAGCCTTGACTGGCAATCGAACCCTCAGCCCTTTGGTGCCGGGGCCAATGCTCTAACCACTGAGAACACCGTCCCAGGGCTGTTATTTGAGTCTTTGTTTCATTAGTTTTATCTTTGTTATCAAAATATCACAAAAAATACTTATTCAATAATCACTTCAGGGCAAATGGTCACTTTATTTATTACATTGTATTTGTGTATTTTATAAGAAAATAATTTAGCCATATTTTTAGGATATATTTTTTATATCATAATAGTCTTTTTTTCCCCAATGCTTTTTAAAAAATTCTTTAAATATATTTTTATTGATTTTGGAGAGGAAGGGAGAGGAAAAGATAGAAACATCAGTGATGAGAAAGAATCACTGATAGTTGCCTCCTGCACACCCTGCACCAGGGACCAAGCCCAAAAGCCAGGCGTGTGCCCTGACTGGGAATCAAACCCATAACCTCTTGGTTCATGGGTTGATGCTCAACCATTGAGCCACACCTGTCGGGCTATTATAGTCCTTTTTTTTTTTTTTATAATGTCATCTCTATCTGGGCAAAGTACATTCTTCTTCAATATTAATTGCTTATCTATTAGAAATTTGCAAATTAGTGATATACATTTCTTTCTAGGAATCCTAACTTGAAATCTCCTCTTGTAGTCTGATTATTACAATATATTCCATTCTCCTTTAAAGAAACAACTTACCTTTTCACAAGTGAATGGTCAGTCTGAATTTGGAAAATGCTTTGAAACTACTGACTGAATAGGAGCATGGAATGAGTAACAAGTCTTATCTGTAAATCTAGCCAAACTGTTCCCATCGCTCTCAACCTAAATATGCAGCACAACTTTAAAAATACATGCTCTGTACTGTAGCTTTAATATTAATGGGCCCTATTTCTGATGAGCTTCTTAACAACTGGAAGTGGCACTGTGTGGGGAAAAGGGTAGACAGAGAGTTCTGAAATCTTTTGGTGTATTTACTTTTAGGATTGCAATTGGCTATTTGACAATATATTGATATAAACTTTTGCTTGCAGGTTTATGTGTGAGTGAATCAAATGTTTTTGTCAGAGAATAGAACGGTGTTTGCCAGGGCCTGAGAGGAGCTTAGAAATGAGGAGATACAGGTCAAAGGGAACAAACTTTCAGTAGTAAGAAGAATAAGTTCTGAGGATCTGATGTTCAGCGTGGTGACCATGGTGAATAACATGGCATTGTGTACTTGAAAGATGCTGAGAGTAGATCTTTAGCATTCTCACCAAAACAAGAGTTAACTATGTGAGGTTCTGGATGGATGTGTTAATTACATTATCTTGGTAATCATTACACAGTGTATATCAAATCCTCACATTGTACATTTTAAATATATACAATTATATTTGCCCATTATTTCTCAACTAGAGGCCCAGTGCATGAAATTTGTGCATTGGGAGGGTCCCTTAGCCCAGCCTGCAACCTCTTGCAGTCTGGGACCCCTCAGGGGGTATCCGCCTGCCGTTCCCCCTGGGGAGCAGGCCTAAGCCGGCAGGCAGATATCCCACTTGAAGTCTGGGACCCCTAACTCCTTACCACCCACCTGCTCACTGCTCCTTACCGCTCAGCTTATTGCTCCTTAGTGCTGCCGCAGAGGTGGGAGAGGCTCCCGCCACTGCTGCTGCACTCACCAGCCACGAGCCTGGCTTCTGGCTGAGCGGCACTCCCCCTGTGGGCGTGCACTGACCACCAGGGGAAAGCTCCTGCATTGAGCATCTGCCCCCTGGTGGTCAGTGCACATCATGCAACCGGTCATTCTGGTTGTTCTGCCATTAACAGTCACTTAGGCTTTTATTATATAGACTAGCAGAGGTGGGGGCCCCCCGCCACTGCTGCTGCACTCACCAGCCACGAGCCTGGCTTCTGGCTGAGCGGCACTCCCCCTGTGGGCGTGCACTGACCACCAGGGGAAAGCTCTTGCATTGAGCATCTGCCCCCTGGTGGTCAGTGTGCATCATAGTTACTGGTCGTCCGGTCATCCAGTTGCTTAGGCTTTTATATACAAACTAGTCCTGGTGCACAAAATTCATGCACAGGGGCAGTTCCCTCAGCCCAGTTGCACTCTCTCCAATCGGGGACATCCCTCTCACAATCTGGGGCTGCTGGCTCCTCACTGCCCCTGCCTGCCTGCCTAATCGCCCCTACCTGGCCTGCCCTG
>NW_006291231.1:2285847-2296240 GCF_000327345.1 Myotis davidii
AGATTTGTTCATGTAATGCAGATACATTTTAATTAATATTTTATTAACTTTTTATTGTTTTAATATTTTAATTTGAAATAATCTCATACATGTAAAAAAACTATAAAATACTACAGCATATTATATGTGTCCTTCACCCAATTTCTTAGGTGTTAATAATTTAAACATAACCATTATACAACTAACAGAATTTGGAATATATTTTTCTTATAATCTCTTTAATGTTACTTAATCCATTTACTTTGTTGTTGTTACTCTTCACCCAAGGATATTTTTCCATTGAATTTTAGAGAGAGTTTAGGGAAAGGGAGAGACACATTGATTGGTTGCCTCCTGCACATGCTCTGATAGGGACTGGGGATCAAGCCAGCAACTGAGGTACATGCCCTTGACTGGAATCGAACCTGGGACCCTTCAGTTCATGGGCTAATGCTCTATCCACTGAGCAAAACAGGCTTCAGCTTAATTCATTTACTTTTAATCTATATGTGTCTTTATATTTAAAGTGGGTTTTGTTTTTGATTCACCCTCATAATCTGTCTTTTAATTGGTGCATTTATGCCACTGACTTTCAGAGTGCTACTGATAGAGTTACTGCCATATCAGGCGGCTTCTGGGGCTTCTGGGGCCGGCCTGCAGCCCGGAATCGGATCTGATCACGGGTGGCAGGCAGGTGGCTTCTGGGGTCGCATACGGGGGCCTGGATGGCGGCTCACGCTGGTGGCTTGCGCTGTCCCGCCCTGCCTGCAGTATGCAAATTAGCCGCCATCTTTGTTGCCAGTTAATTTGCATATCATGCTGATTAGCCAATGGGGGCATAGCAAAGGTACAGTCAATTACCATGTTTGTCTACTATTAGATAGGATAAAGCTGGAAAAATACAAAATAAATTTTAAAATAACTATTGTATAATTAGTATGTCTATTCATTATATTAAAGAGCATAGGGTTTTTTTATTATGAATATTTATAGAAAAATACCTTCAGATTCACATTCCTGAATTTCATGCTTTCTTTCCAAGGCATAACGTAACGTGTTGGGATGAGCCCTTGCTTTAATGAAAACCGAGGCAAATGAATATCACTACACCTAAAGATTGGGAAGGGGAGGAGAAAAGATAGCTTGTGAGTTAAATACAATCATTTTGGCATCACTCTGGGGAATGGAGGCAGTTGTGCCTGGTCCATGATGCTTGGACGAAGGCAGCTTCAGGACAGAGAGCTGTGCCATTTTTTGAGGCTCACCTGATAGATAACCAGCCCATTAAATCCCTAAGTATCACCAAGATCAAGAGTCAGGGCCAGTATCTGTACATCCTTCACAATTTGCTCACCATGTTCATTTTAACCTGATTTTCAGGGAGAAAACAGAGCACCATGATTCACCTCAGGCCTACCCATTGCCTGAAGGAATCTCTAGCCAGTCACAAAAAGCAGTCACTAATTCAGCTTCTGAATTTAGTACATGCTCTACACTCAGGTCAGACTTTCTTTCCCTGCACACACATTGCTTTCCTCGGGAACATAAAGCTTTCCATGTAGATGCCAGGGGGAGTACAAAACTATTGTCCTCATTTGTGTAGTTCCCAGATTGAAGAAACAAGCAAACAAACAAACAACCTAAACTCCCAAACCCTTAAGAACTTACTTTTTAGCAGCAGGCTTATCTGAATTCTCATCAGAACAGTTGTTGGCCAGTTTAGGTAAGACTGGACACGTGTCTTTTCCTAAAGCCATCACTGCTGGTAGTGATGGGAATTCTCATCTAGCACCTCACCACACCATTACTCTAATTATGATGACATCGCAGCCTCAGATGTAACAATGTTCTGCTAACTTCATGGCAACCCATTATCAGTGGATTAAAAGTGCAGATCTGGTGGTCATTACCAAGGCTTTTAGAATGCAGTTTCTCACTTGCCGTGGACATGACCACAAAACATTTCCCCAATAGGTTTTCTTCTGCTATGTTGGTAGCATAGCGTTCAGCCTACTTGGGAACATTTTACTAACCTAGATTTACATTGCTAGGTCACAGTCCACTGCAGATATGACACAAGCTATGGGAGATTTCTGTAATAGTTGATTTGATGACAGCCATTTTAGATGTCTGGGGCTTGATGTCCTTTGTATAGCCAAGTCCTTCTCAGTTACCATACAGTTTGTGATCATGATAATCTCTATTCCTATTATATAGGACTGACTGAAATGACATCAGGATTGAGCAAAAAAAGGAATAAGATGATTAAGACTCAAATTCAGGAGGAACTAAGGCAGTGGAAGAACTCAGAACATGTGAAATTCCTTAAATAAAAGTTTATTAACAAAAAAAAAGTGCAGATCTGGGAGCCATTTTCAGTGGGTTGTGTTTTTTTTACCCCCCCCCCCTTTTTTTTCTTAGAGAAAAAAAAATTTTATTCTAAAAATAGATCTTGGTAACAATGAAATGGCAAAAACTGGTCATTACAATAAAAAGGAAGAAAGTAAGATGATTTTGCTTTAAATTTGTTTTTCTGAAAAATACAAAATTATCGCTGTAATATACTGCCAACTCTCATTTATCTATATTTGAATTATTCATTTTATGGATTATCCAAGGAAATTTTAAAATCATTGATTGGATTCTGCCTAATATTTAATCTTCACCAGAGGATATGTTTTATTTAATTGACTTGAGAGAGAGAGAAAAGGGGAGGGATCGAGAGAGAAAAACATCAATCAATTGCCTCCTATACTCGCCCTCCTGGGAATCAAACCTTTGACCCTTCAGTACACAGAATGATACCCCAACCAACTGAGCCACACCAGCCAGGGCTGCCTAATATTTAGATGTACATCTGGATTGTTTTTATCTCCAAGTAAATACATTCTCAAGGAATGCAAACAAAATTGAACATATGCTTAAGTAAACATAATTAGGAAGATAAATTTATGCTTAGGAAATGCTCTCCAAAGCAAAATATTGATTTGAATCACTGTTTTCCTCAATTTTTGCACATAACCCCAAATGCCTTACTATGTTACAGTCAATAAAGCTGGAAACTAATAAATTATATGACTTATAAGATTCAGAAAAAAGATAACTAAATTATTTCAAACCCAAAGCACAGGAAACTTTAAAGGCATATAATGACATTTAGTACTTTAAAAGTGGTTTTATATCTTTAAAGGACTAAAGAAACTAGTTCTCAAGAAAATTTCAGGCCCATTTACAAAGTTCTGACTGATTTGAAGTGCTAAAATGTCAAGAAAACAACAAATTTAGAAGGCCCCCATTACTATAAAATGTATTTTTAAGTATATTTTGCAGAGCTATTAAAGCAGTAGTTAGGGCTAAGTTAGTAACATACAACTTACCTATCAGTGTACATCTTTTTTCAAACTAATGTAAACACACACGTTTCATAATATTTCCTTTACACTACGTGTCACATACATCCTGTTATGTCCATATTTTGGATAAATTTTCATCATCCATATTCATCACATCAATTGGCCATAATGCACAGTGAGTAGAAGTGATCTTGATATAAAAATTCTTGATATATTCTCTATAAACCAAAAGCTGATCACGATTACATTTAATTACATTTAATTCCTATAAAATGTAGTTGTATGCTCATTAGAACATCTTTAAAATAATTTTTTAGCCGAAACCGGTTTGGCTCAGTGGATAGAGCGTCGGCCTGCGGACTGAAGGGTCCCTGGTTCGATTCCGGTCAGGGGCATGTACCTGGGTTGCGGGCACATCCCCACTGGGAGATGTGCAGGAGGCGGCTGATCGATGTTTCTCTCTCATCGATGTTTCTGACTCTCTATCTCTCTCCCTTCCTAGAGAGAGAGAGAGAGAGAGAGGGAGAGGGAGAAAGAGAGAGAGAGAAACATCGAGAATAGACCATCGATTGGCTGCCTCCTGCACATCCCTTACTAGAGATGGAATCCGCAACCCAGGCATGTGCCCTAACTGGGAACCGAACTGTGACCCTGTGGTTCCCAGGTCCATGCTCAACCACTGAGCCACAGCAGTCAGGCTCATGAGAACATCTTAGCTCATGTTTAGACGATTAGATATCGGTGTGAGTTACTTTGGCTAATCTAAGATAAAAATGCTATCTTAGTATTTAGTCCGACTAAATACCACTTTTGTCAAAACTTAGGTTCTAGCACTCAAAACCTAACTTTTGAGTGCTAGAATATAAACTGGAAAACTGAAAACACTCCAAAATAGGATGGCTAATATTGGTGTCCCTACAACTGTGCTTTTTCTCTCCATTAACACAGTATTGTGAAACTGCCTCATCTTCAGCAAAGAATGAAGGGGAGTGGTCTGAAGAATACCCAATAAGGAAGCAGGATGTTTCCTGTATTAAAAATTCCCATCTAGCCAAAACCGGTTTGGCTCAGTGGATAGAGCGTCGGCCTGCGGACTGAAAGGTCCCAGGTTCGATTCCGGTCAAGGGCATGTACCTGGGTTGCGGGCATTATAAAAACTTTATAAGAGCCCTGGCCGATTAGCGCAGTAGTTAGAGCATCAGCCTGCACACTAAAGGTTCGAGGGTTCGATTCCTGGTCAAGGGCACATACCTCGGTTGCAGCCTCCAGCCCCAGCCCAGTAAGGGTGCCTGTGGGGGGCAACCAATTGATGTGCTTCTCTCACATCAATGTTTTTCTTTTTCTCTCCCTCTCTGTCTCCCCCTTCACCTCCCTTCTACTCTATCTAAAAGCAATGAAAAAATATCCTTGAGTGAAGATTTTAAAAAAAACAAACTTAATAAGAGCCCTGACTGGTGTGGCTCAGTTGGTTGCACATCGTCTCATGCACAAAGAGGTCACCAGTTTGATTCCCTGTGGAGGCGAATGCCCTGGTTTCGGGCTCCAGGTGCGGGGCATGCAGGAGGGAGCCAATCCATGTTTCACTCTGACATCGATGTTTCTCTCTCTCCTCTCCCTTCCTCTCTATCAATAAAAATGTCTTTTAAAAAAACTTCGTAAGAATTTATACCAAAGTACATTGGTGTTCCAGTACAAAAATGCTGTCTCCCAAATCTTTGAGTAAATCTACAATGCAGGAAAAGGCAGCATTTTCATCTGTAGGTTCCGTAGCTCCAGGGGAGCTTCACAATCCTTTGGTTGAGAAGCAGATCATTAGCATTTAGTTCTGACTACATAGAGTTCTAGATGTTGTTTTAGAAATTATATAAGGGGCTTTTTAAAAAGTTAGGGGTGGCCCTGGCTGGTTTGGCTCAGTGGATAGCATGTCAGCCTGCGGACTGAAGGGTTCCAGGTTCGATTCTGGTCAAGGGCACATGCCTGGGTTGTGGGCTCAGTCCCAGGTGGGGGGCATTCTCATCATTGGTTGTTTCTATCTCTCCTTCTTCCTTTCTCTCTGAAATCAATAAAGATATATTTTAAAAAGAAAAGTTAGGGGTGGTTTTTTTTTTCTAGTCTTCATTTTCAAACGTTTTATTGTAGTAAAATATATATAATATAAAATTTTCTATTTTAACTATTTTTAGTTGTACAGTTTTGGGGCATTTGGTATATTTCACATTGTTCTGCAACTATCACTACCATCTGTCTCCAGAGTCCTGTTTTCTGTTTTCTTTTGTTAAATTTATGTTTTCCCCATTTTTAAAATTTAATTTATTGGAGTGACATTGGTTCACAAAACCAAACAGGTTTAAGTGTGTAACTTAATAACATCTGCACACTGCATCCCGCAACCATCGCCCCATGAGTTATGTGTGTTTACATGATATTCAACATTTCTAGATATTGAAAGTAGCTCTATAGCTCTTAAAAATATTCAGTAAAGCCCGGCTAGTGTGGCTTAGTGGTTGAGAATTGACCTATGAACCAGGAGGTCATGGTTTGATTCCTGGTCAGGGCACATGCCCAGGTTTCAGCCTTGTGCCCCAGTAGGGGGCGTGCAGGAGGCAGCCAATCATAGATTTTCATCATTGATGTTTCTATCTCTCTCTCCCTATCCCTCCTCTGAAATCAATAAAAATAAAGATATTCACTAAAAGTAGCTGAATATAAAATAAAGCAATTTCCATTCGTGATGATTGTCTCACAGTAGCAAATAATCTTATTTAATACTAACAACTACGTCTTTAAAAACCCAGTTAAACATTGCAATTTGCTGAAATTACAGAGGAAAAAATATAATTATATCAGCTACTATTGAAAGCTCAAAAGAAATTAATAAAAATGCAGGCTGTACAGTGGCTAACAGTGCTAAGCCCTGTATTGTTACTGCTTTTATTTGATCTCTGTGTGTGTGTGTGGGGGGGGTGCATTTTGCTTCTAAACTAATTACTAAGCTTTAAAACATAAAATATTGATGCTTTCTGAAGAGACACTTTAAGCTCAAATTACACTTAAGACTTGGTTGAGCCATAACATTTCTACTGTGTGGCGTTAGTAATGAGGACATTTCCAGCCCTGAGTGGCACTAAGTTCTTTGTGAGAGCAGTAAAGACAATCAGCATTCTGAGTGCTGTGACAAGCTCCTTATTTGAAGGCCCAGATAGCATCATGCCCTTCCCTGATGATGTCTTCCAATTACTGGCTCTATGTGACCAATGCCACCAGAAAATGGGACAGGACTTGTCTTACTATGTATTTTCTAAAAGCAAATATAATCATTGCATTGACTGTGTGCTCCAAATGTTCATTAGAAATCCAAACCAAACCAAACACTTTTTACTTTTAGTAATAATGAGGAGTCTTTACATATTTATATAATATACTAGAGGCCCGGTGCACGAAATTTGTGCACGGAGGGGGGGGGACCCTCAGCCTGGCCTGCACCCACTCCAATCCGGGACCCCTCGGACATCCCTCTTGAAATCTGGGACTGCTGGCTCCTAACTGCTCTCCCCTGTGGGCCTGATTGTCCCTAACTGCTTTCCCCTGCCAACCTGATCATCCCTAACTGTTCTCCCCTACCAACCTGATTGCTCCTAACTGCTCTCCCCTGCTGGCCTGATCACCCCTAACTGCTCTCCCCTGCTGGCTTGATCGTCCCTAACTGCTCTCCCTTGCTGGCCTGATCACCCGTAACCGCTCTGCCCGCCTGCCTGATTGCCCCTAACCACCTCTGCCTCAGCCCCCACTACCGTGGCTTTGTCCGGAAGGACATCCGGAAGATGTCCAGTCTATCTGGTCTAATTAGCATATTACCCTTTTATTAGTATAGATTGCACATTATATGTATGGCCTGCTTACACTATTTTATTTTTAAATGTATTTTTATTGATATCAGAGAGGAAGAGAAAGGAGAGATAGAAACATCAATGATGAGAGAGAATCATTGATCAGCTGCCTCCTGCATGACACCTATTGGGGATCAAGCCTGCAACCTGGGCATGTGCCCTTGACAGGAATTGAACCCAGGACTCTCAGTCCACAGGCCAATACTATCCACTGAGCCAAATCAGCTGCAAGCATGTCAAACTTGCAGCCCACAGGCCACATGCCTTATTTATTTGGCCCATGTTAGCCTTTGAGTTTGACATGCTTGGGCTAGGGCCTGGCTTACATTATTTTAAAAGAGAACATTGCTTTAAACCAGGGGTGGGCAAACTTTTTGACTCAAGGGCCACAATGTGTTCTTAAACTGGACCGGAGGGCTGGAACAAAAGCATGGATGGAGTGTTTGTGTGAACTAATATAAATTCAAAGTAAACATCTACACTAATAAAAGAGAAAAATGGTAATTGGCGTATGACGCTACCCTTTTCATTGGCTAATCAGGGCTATATGCAAATTAACTGCCAACTAAGATTGGCAGTTAACTGCCAACAAGATGGCGGTTAATTTGCATATGTAGGCACAATGCAGGGAGGCGAAAGGGAAAGCAGGAAGAAGCCCCCTGCCACTGACAGTGATTGGAAACCCAGGGGGGAGCTAAGAGCTGGGGGGCAGGGCAAAGGCGGCCATGATTGGAGAATCAGGTGCCTTTTCCGCCCTGGCCAGTGATAGCAGGAAGTAGAGGTGGAGCCAGCGATGGGAGCTGGGCACGGTCGAAGCTGGCAGTCCCAGGAGCTAGGGGTCCCTTGCCTGGGCCTAAAGCGAAGCTCACGATCGCGGGGCCACTGCAGCTGCGGGTCCCTGCTGCCCGGGCCAGACGCCTAGGCCAGAGGCGTTAGGCCTAGGCAGGGGCAGAGCCTGCAACCGCAGGGAGCTGGGGGTCCCCTTCCCAGGCCTGACACCTCTGCCAGAGGCCTCAGGCCTGGGCGGGGGCCAGAGCCAGCAATCGGGGGGAGATAGGGGTCCCCTGTCCAAGCCTGACACCTCTGGCAGAGGCGTCAGGCCTGGGCAAGGGGCCGATCCTACGATTGAAGGGTGATGGGGGTCAACGCCTGAGGGCTCGTAGTATGTGAGAGGGGGCAGGCTGGGCTGAGGGACACTCCCCCCCACACACACACCCGGTGCACGAAATTCGTGCACTAGTCATTACATAAAAGGGTACGGTCTTTTTTTTCAATAGTTTTATTCATTTCAAACGGGCCGGATCCAGCCCACGGGCCGTAGTTTGCCCACGGCTGCTTTAAACTAATAGGTTTACCTCAATACTTTTTATCTTTCTTTTTTCTTGAGAGACAGGGGGAGGAGGGGTCAGAGAGAAATCAATTTTCTGTTCACTCATCCATGCACTCATTGGTTGATTTCTGCATGTACCCAGACCATGGACCAAAGCTACCACCCTGTCACATCAGAACGATGCTCCAACAAACTGAGCCAGGGCTCAGTCTTTCCTCTTTCCACTGGTTCTATACTGAACCCTCTTCTTGAATAATACATTTTACATCCAATGTAAAGAACAGAAAAATTCCCAGTGTTAATGCATTACCACTCACAGAGCTACCACTATCAAATTTTGATCCTTTATTTTCTTTAGAATTTATAGTTGCTGATTGTTACTGATGAAGAAACAGATGTCAGCAAACTATTGTGAGTTGTGGTCCTTATGGATGTTGACATCTGGGATGTGTTTTGTGAAACACTTGTTACTTTGGGTATAGACTTTAAAGCGGTGGTAGTCGTATTTGTGAGCCTGGTGATGTCATTTTAGATGTTGCTATGGGTTTCAAGGTGGTGATTGTCAGTGGGGAAGCTGGAGTTGTAGATGCTGTTCACAGTGCTGCTGATTCTGTGTAGGGCTGAAAGGCGCAGTTGGTTATTTCCTGTTGGTTTAGAAGTGAAGTTTTCGGGAAGTGCCAAGTCTTTCTACTTGAAAATCGCACAGGTTTCCCTGTCCTAGATCACCTAGCAACAGCAGCACACACGCACACCCACACACAATAAACACAGCCCAGCCACCTCGGCTCCAAGTCCCATTGTTCTGGGCGCAGGACGCCACAATCTCATAGGTACCCAACCAAGGTGGTGATGGCATTAACCAGAGCCGCCCTTCTGCGCATCTGACCTCCTGCCCTCCAATGACCAAATAGGGTAGGGTGATGGAGCCCAGCCCAGGAGGTGGGATTTATGTCCCTCCTTGAGTAAAATATCGTTCTTATCATGAGCAATTTAAAAATGTGACTGTTTGCAGACACTACAAATCTGACATACTAGAACATGTACTGGACTAAACAATTATTATTCACAATCACTTCATAATATTGTCTTTAGCTGGTTTTCCTCTTTATATATTCCACATGGTTGTGTCCCATTTACATTAAACCATTAATTAGACATAAAGAGTGTAAATCAAATTTGCTTAAACCCAAACCAATCCAACCCATCTTATCCCTGAATATTTGAGTTACACTGTATTTTAGATTACAAAAACTCATTTTAATGAAGAAAAATTACAAGTGAGGATGAGCATCTAAATGACTAGAACAGAGTAGGGGAGGGTTATTATTGTCAACCCTACTGGGCAGCTAGTAGGGAAAATGTTAGTGCAAAATACCGGCTGGTTTATTGTTAACTGAATACATATCTGGAAAGTTTAGACAAGTATCCCTAGATCTGGATACACAGAAAGGTTAAGGGGAATAATAGGCAAAACTTGAGGAACCTTAAAAATTAAAGTATTGAGAGGAGAACCAAGATGGCAGCATAGGTTAACACCGGAGATTGCTGCTTCGAACAACCAATTCAAATTACGCCTGAAACACGGAACGGACACCATCTAGAACCACAGGAGGGCTGGCTGAGTGGAAATTCTACAACTAGGAGTAAAGAGAATATCATACCCAGACTCAGAGGAGACGCAGTGCTGAAGTGAAATTCTCAGGTGCATGTGTACGCGGAGCGGGCTGGCGGCGCGGAGGGCGCGGTTGCTGTTTACAATCGGGAGGGAGCTTCAGACTCTGAGCCCCAGATCCAGGCGAGTGGCTAGAAACTCAGACTCAAACGGGAGAAGCGGGACTGTCTGG
>NW_006291231.1:2297418-2302571 GCF_000327345.1 Myotis davidii
TAAGAGCAGAAGAGGGCCCTAACTGGTTTGGCTCAGTGGATAGAGCGTCGGCCTGCGGATTAAAGGGTCCCAGGTTCGATTCCGGTCAAGGGAATCTACCTTGGTTGCGGGCACATCCCCAGTAGGGGGTGTGCAGGAGGCAGCTGATTGATGTTTCTAACGGACACATATGTAATATTTTAATCAATAAAAAATATATTAAAAAAAAGAAAAAAAAATTAAAGTATTGGTTTCTATATATTAGGGTGTGATACAAGCAAGTGGTTTCCAAATATTAAAGAAACTATTAAAGAAAATTAACGAGGAAAGTGAACAATCCATTTAATGAAGATAAAGTAACCTTTCAGGCATTAATGCCCTTCAAAAACCGTAACTTTCACTAGAAAAATCAGCCTTATATGACTAAGTGGGATTTAGATTTCTGAGTGTCAATTATCTTTCCAATTGTTCTGTACCTTTAAAATAACCTCTAAGAAATAATCTCAGAGCCAACATCCAGTTACCGATTTAAAGTATTTTCCTTTCCTTGGTTATAATAATTTTATGAAAGAATAGTTGAGATTAAATATTGTATTGAAACCAGTCATAATTCACTGCAAAGATAAATAGGAAAAAGAAAAGAAACTTTTGAATGGCATGTTATAATGACCTGGACAAAACTGATTATAAAGTCACAGGGGCTGGGAGGAAGGAAAAATAAGAGATATCGGTAATACTATCAACTATAAAAATATATTTTAAAGAATAGTCACTTGAATCTCATTAAGGACTGCCAATACTAATTTTATTTTTGCATTCTTTATGAATAAAAAGCAACCAATAACCATTTTCCTTTTCCCACTTAGATTCTTAAATCCAACTTCAATGACCATTATTTCAGGAATGACTAAGTTTAAGTACATTGCCTAAAAAGAATAGTTTGTAATCACTTCCTAGATATCTTTGCTTAATCTATTTTATAAACTATCAATTCTTGGAACATCTTAAGTAACCTACCTTTGGAAGGTTTATTCTTTTCATAAAAATGAATACTTGGAAAAGCCATGCAGATGTGATATTTTTAATACTTCCTTAACATAAGGTAAAACAGGCAGGCCACCACTGAAAACATTTTAAATATCCATAGTAATTAGATACACAGGTATGGATCACATTCAGTATTTAGTGTATGACCAAGTTAATTAATAAGTCAAAAAAAATAAAATAAAAAAGACAAACAAACCAAAGTTAAGTTATGAATCAATACATTTTTGAAAAGCTTCTGCTATTTATTTACTTCTGGACAAACAAGTGGGAAGGCCCATCAGAATAAACATAATTGAATTTTAATCACTATCCTTAAAATAGCCTAAGAGTTCTTCAAACACAGACATACTAAATTTGGATGCATTTGTAATAAATAGTTTAACAATTTATGTCTTAGTAGGATCTTTTAGTGGAATGTATTGAAACCAGTCATAATTCACTGCAAAGATAAATATGAAAAAGAAAACAAACTTTTGAATGGCATGTTATAATGACCTGGACAAAACTGATTCTCAACTAGTCATAGCACATGCAACAGATCGAGAAATTAAATTCTCAGCTATATACTTTAAGTATGTTGTCAGACACGAGAAAATGCAAAAGTTTTTACTGATCTCATTCATCTCCGCCCATATTCAATATCATTTAAAACAAAAAAACAGATCTTTTTCTCCAGATATTCATGTTAATCAGTGCAAAGTAAAACAAAGCAATTCAGTAGAAATGGTTTATTACAATATTATTTTAGGAAGGTTTATTTCTCAAATGTACTAAAAAATGTCTAAATCATGAGAATGATCAACCTCAATATCTTCCTCTACATCCAGCTTAGTTTCTCCATGTCCCTCCTGTGATTCATCGAGAGAGGCCAAGGCCTCATTCGTGTCACTTGCAAAAGTTTCTCGTGATGTATCATCATCTTCTTGAAAATTCAGACTTTTAATAGCTTGCTTCATCTTTTTCCCCAGCAGTTGTGTTCTCCTCTTCCTAGCAGCTTTTTTATTTTCATATTCCTTTTGATTTTCAATGTAGAAAATGTCCTATAATAAAGGCACAACTTTAGTAAATAAGAACTACCATGTATTAAAAGTCTATTACAAGGCAGACCCTTTACATTATCTCCATTTCTCACCAAAAAAGGCCATTATTATTAGAATCATAACTGTACACAGAGTCCAAGATGTTAATTAAGTCCCGACTGCAAGAAGAGGATGAAGCTGATTCAAACTCAACCTAGTGTTCGGTCTAGGGCCCATGCGTATTATACCATAACACATCATCTCTAAAGTTTAAGGTTTCTAAATGGCAACATACTATAGGAAAACCATGTTGTTTAGCATTTAAATGAAATATAATTCATCATGACAAAACAGAAATCTTTGGAGTAAAGATTTACTTTGAAACACCATCATAATCATATGCTAAGAAACGGAGCCATTCCTGAATTGTGTCACTAAGTATGATAATGTAACCTACACAATGCAAGAACAATTCTATTGCTTAAAAAAAATGACTGTAATTCACATGTGACAATGTAAGTCTTTGTCAAAAACTGTTATCACAAAGCACAAAAATAACACAGCACTGTAACACATTCCAGGTAGAGTTTCTCAACCTTGACACTACTGACACTTTGAGCTGGGTAATTCTTCGTTGTGGCAGTCTGTTGTATGCATTGTAGAATGTTTAGCAGTACACCTGACTTTGTATTTTCTAAACCAAAAGTTAAAGTACAGCCCAGCTGGTATGGCTCGATGGTTGAGCATTGACCTATGAACCAGGAGGTCACTGTTTTGATTCCTGGTCAGGGCACATGCCCGGGTTGCTGGCTTGACTCCCAGTGGGGAGCATGCAGAATGATTCTCATCATTGATATTTCTATCCTCTCTCCCTTCCTCTCTGAAATAATTTTAAAAATTATATGTCAAGAAAAAAAAAAACAATTCTCAGAGAAGTTAAAAAAAAAAGTACAAGGTCACATACAAAACAAAATCAAATGGAAACAAGGAAAGCAAGCCCACTCAGTTTAGTTCTGCTTCCAAGTTTTGCAGACTATGACTGTTAGCAATATAGCGATTAAAAGAATAATTATAACATCATCATCTGGATGGCATATGAAATTACCTGCAATAAAATTCTATTTGCTTTCAGATTTTTTCCTCTAATAACTAAGGTACTCAATCTGTGCACATACAGAAAATTTGAAAAAACACAGAAAAGTCTTAAAAACCAAAACATTTATAATTCCTCGCAATAGATCAAATCATTGGTAACATTCTGATGTTTTCAATACCCATCTATTGTCCCATGCCTCTTTTTCTTTATAAATTTGTATTTTGCCTCTTTAAAAAATTTAGTATTATTGTACTTTTTTCATTTCCCTAAAATTGCTTCATAAAAATAGAGGCTATAGCATAATCCTTTTATTTTAAATATATATTTTTTTATTGATTTCAGAGAGGAATGAGGAGGGAGAGAGAGATAGAAACACCAATGATGAGAGAGAATCATTGATCAGCTGCCTCCTGCACGGCCCCTACTGGGGATCGAGCCCGCAACCCAGGCATGTGCCCTTAACCAGAATCGAACCCGGGACCTTTCAGTCCGAAGGCCAACGCTCTATCCACTGAGCCAAACCAGCTAGGGCTAGCAAAATCCTTTTAAGAATGTTCCCCATAGCCTGGCCAAGGTGGCTCAATGGTTGTGTCAACCTATGAACCAGGAGATCATGGTTCGATTCCCAGTCCGGGCACATGCCCAGGTTGCAGGTTTGATCCCCAATGGGGGGCATGCAGGAGGCAGCCAATTAATCATTCTCTCTCATCATTGATGTTTCTATCACTCCTTCTCCCTTCCTCTCTGAAATCAAAAAATAAAATAAAAATGAAGTCGACAATCCTCTGTTATTAGATATTCTAAATATTTCTATTGTTATTATAATGAAATGTTTCTGGTAGTTTAACATTAGAAACTAACATTAAAATCCCCTTCTCTACAATGAGTTAAAAGAATTATTTCAAAGACATGTGATTTGGTGAAAACATAGGTTTAAAAAAAGGCATAGGTTTAAAGCCAGTCAGTGTCTGTGTGATCCCAGACATATCATTTTTTTTACTTTTCATTTGCATAACAGGGTAACACCCACTTTGATAGCCTGTGGTAAAGATAAAGCCATGTAAGTATTTGGCCCAATACCAAGCTAAGGATGAATAAATGCTATTTCTTATTTCTTGTTTCTGGAAAGTTTGCCCCAAGTTTTACGTACAGAAATCTTTTCTAGATATTTTATTTAATCCTTTCATAGTCTTATTAAATAAGCAGAGCACATATTAAAGTCCCCACTTTACAGATGAGAAAATGGAGGCAAAGGGAGAATTGTTCAGTCATATAACCACTAAATGGCATATTTAAGATTAAAACCTAGATTTTGAATCTTAGAGAATTCTATTCATCACATCATGCTATTTTTCTTACATTTTGTTATCTAATGAAAACCCAAGAATTTCCTTCTAACTACACAGTATTTGTCAGAGATTATATTGAGGGAGTAGGGAGAACATTAAGGTTTAAACTGTTCTACCACTCCTAAGGAAATTTACAGTGTTACAAATTTATGTTATCAAAGTAACTGTTCCAATAAGGAAGAAAGCAGTTACTGACTAGAGATTTCAAATGTGCAACAACAGTAATTTCAATAACAGATCTTTAAAAAGTGACTCAGAAGTGAACAGGCAGAAAACCTCAGGAAAAAAAACAACATGGAACATGCAAAATATGCTCACATCAGCTCAAGAAAAATGGCTATTTATTCATCATTGACTTTATAATTAGTATGGCTACAACATATTCCTATTTTATTACCCACTGTAGTAATAAAGAGACGACAACACTTCTCAAATATAGCAGGCATGGCTCGGCTGGCATGGCTCAGTGGTTGAGCGTCAACCTATGAACCAGGAGGTCACTGTTCATTCCCAATCAGGGAATATGCCCAGGTTGTGGGCTTGTTCCCCAGGGTGTGACATGCTGGAGGAAGCCGATCAATGATTCTCTCATCATTGAAGTTTCTCTCTCTTGCCCTCTCCCTTCCTCTCTGAAATCAATTATATATACCGTATTTGCCGGCG
>NW_006291231.1:2303231-2307884 GCF_000327345.1 Myotis davidii
AGCAAAATCGCATATCAGCCGAGCATACACCCAGCAGCGCTGCTGATGCCGGAACGGTATGTGGAATGAAGTGGGCGGGCATCGGGAGGCCACTATGGCACGGGGCAAGCACTATGGGCAGTCTATCTGAAGTGTACCTGGCATATAAGACGACCCCCCACTTGGAGGCATATTTTTCAGGGCCAAAAAATCGTCTTATACACCGGCAAATACGGTATGTATGTATATATATATATATATATATATAGTGCAGCTGTGTTGCATGTGCACACATTTTTCCAATGTAAGAAGTTAGACTCAAATATATCTGCTAAATGAAAATCATGTTCCTTAATTAACAAAAGATATCAAAGTTTGAGCTACGAAACACCCACATTGTAAATTCCCATAGAAGACATTCTAGTAACACAAAAATGATTAAGAATACTGAAGTGCTTAGCTTCTAGTTTATAAGAAATGTTGGAGAGAGGGATGAACAAAACAAACCCATAAGGAGACAATCACCAGAATGTACATTCTTTAAGACTCTTCAAAAGGGTCTAAATCATGGAGGTAAATATGGGAATAAAAAGAGCAAAAGATATAAGAAAATGCAATGTGGAAATCTGGACATGATCCTATTTTGGAGGGAGAAAAGAGTTGAAAATAGATTCTTGGGACAATTCAGGATATAGGAGTAATCTAGAAGTTGGATGAAACTAAGAAATTGTTTTATTTTTCTTAAGTATGCCTTATGTAGGATATTGTCTTTATTATTTAGAGAGGTTTGCTGAAGTTATTAGGGATGAGTGTCATAATTTTATTTCCAAATGGTACCAAAAAATTGTAAAGTAAGACTGTTAAACTATCAACAACCCGTGACTCTAGGTGGAGGATATATGGGTATTCATCCTATTCTTTCATTTACTCTGCATGTTTAAAATTCTTCAATAATAATAGTTGTAGGCGGGTAGAAAATAATTACGTGCTAAGAAACCAGGAAAGATGCCATAAAAGAAATCTTGGTCTTGGTTCTGAAAGGGAAGAAAAAGAGGCGGAGCTTTACAAAAGGCATAGGTTTCACTTGAAATGAGACTATGACAAAATTAGTCAATTTAAGACAAAGCAAGTGATGAAGATTAGTAGAAAATGAAGTTAGGGGCCCAGCCGGCATGGCTCAGTGGTTGAGTGTCGACCTATGAATCAGATCACGGTTCGATTCCCGGTCAGGGCACGTGCCCCAGGTTGTGTGCTTGATCCCATTGGGGGCATGCAGGAGGCAGCCAATCAGTGATTCTCTCTCATCATTGATGTTTCTAACTCTCTCTTCCTCTCTGATATCAATAAAAATGTATTTTTAAAAAATTCTGGCAGGGTCTTGTTTCTCAAGTGATTTAGAACTTTGGCAGGGAAAATGAGTGCTCTGTTTAGGCCCTCTTGGAGCACCAACTTCTTATGAATATGTCAGAAATGTTGAGAGACAGATAAAACCTGGCAAAGAAACTTTAACTAGGTCATTCTTAGTTTGATGTAAATGAAGTTAGAGGCTGAATAGAAGTCAAGTTATTATGGATCTGAAAAGTCAAGAACATCATCATTTTTACCTTAATTTGTTCCTCACTGATACTAGGAGTGTTTTTCAGGAGATTCAGGAAAACTCCACCTGGTGTTCTTCTTCGACTACCATTCTACAAAAAGAAACAGAAAAATATACTTTATAAACTCTTCTCATGAATGGCCAAAGTATCTTGTAAACAGAGATGTGCCTAAGGCAGTGGTTCTCAACCTTCCTAATGCCGTGACCCTTTAATACAGTTCCTCATGTTGTGTGACCCCCAACCATAAAATTATTTTCATTGCTACTTCATAACTGTAATTTTGCTACTGTTATGAATCGTAATGTAAATATCTGATATGCAGGATGTATTTTCATTGTTACAAATTGAACATAATTAAAGCATAGTGATTAATCACAAAAACAATATGTAATTATATATGTGTTTTCCGATGGTCTTAGGCGACCCCTGTGAAAGGGTTGTTTGACCCCCAAAGGTGTCGCGAACCACAGGTTGAGAACCGCTGGCCTAAGGAGATACTGAGGTCTATCCTGACTACTCCAGTTTAACTGCAATGCCCTCCTTGCCTCTCTATACCTACCTTTAATCGTTTTCTTTTCCCATAGCACTGACCACCATCTAATATATACTCTAATATATACTCTTCATAGACTGTCTTCCTCCACTCCCCACTATAATATAAGCTTCCTGTGTCTAAAACAGTGCCTGGCACACAGTGATAAAAAGGAAAGAATGCATCAAAAGAAAGTGAATTTGGACTTCTATCTTCCCAAGATTTGCATTAGCTCGCTGGAATATAAAGTTTTATTACATTACTATAGAATTAAAACATTGCCCTAACTGGTTTGGCTCAGTGGATAGAGCATCGCCCTGAGGACTCAAGGGTCCCGGATTTGATTCCGGCCAAAGGCATGTACCTTGGTTGCGGGCGGCTCAGTGGATGGAGCGTCGGCCTGCGGACTGAAAGGTCCCAGGTTCGATTCCGGTCAAGGGCATGTACCTGGGTTGCGGGCACATCCCTGGTGGGAGATGTGCAGGAGGCGGCTGATCGATGTTTCTCTCTCATCGATGTTTCTGACTCTCTATCTCTCTCCCTTCCTCTCTGTAAAAAATCAATAAAATAGCCCTGACTGGTTTGGCTCAGTGTAAAAAAATCAATAAAATATATTTTAAAAACATAAAATAAAAAAAAATTGATGAACCTATAACTTTGTGCTCAACTAAATGAAAATCAGAGTACTTTAACAATGACACAAAAGAAGGGCCAGTACAGACTATTATAATTTGTTTTAGTTTATACTTCAGTAATCTATGTTCACAGTCTGTTTCCTCAGCCAGTGTTATCAATTCTAATTGGTTTCCACAGCATAATATTGATTTACTCTCTTGTGATGTTATTATTCAGATTTCCGAGGAGTAAATAAGAAGAGCCATTCAAACTTCATCCTCACCCGGAGGTGAAAGCTGAGTGAGGTGAGATCTGCAAAATCATTCTATGGGATAAACTGGCGCTGCCTGGGATCTGGCCTCAGCCAGGAGTGCTCTTGCTGCCATTCTGAAACAGTAAAGTGTTTCTCAGCTGTTTTTTCCATTATTGTTTCCCCCTCTGCAAGGAGCCTTTAGACACTTTCCTATTCACCCCGGCCACCCATGAAATTTTAATACTCACAGATATACTATGTGCTTTTTACATAACAAGGTTTTTTTCCTTTTGTCCCCAAGAACCAATTTTGAAGAATGCATGTATTAAACCAAAAATAACACTTCTGGCCCTCGCCGGTTTGGCTCAGTGGATAGAGCGTCAGCCTGCGGACTCTAGGGTCCTTGGTTCGATTCCGGTCAAGGGCATGTGCCTTGGTTGCAGGCACATCCCCGGTGGGGAGTGTGTAGGAGGCAGCTGATCGATGTTTCTCATCGATGTTTCTAGCTCTCTATCCCTCTCCCTTCCTCTTTGTGAAAAATCAATAAAATATATTTAAAAAAATAAAAATAAAAAAATAACACTTCTGTTCATCCACTGCTAAGTAAGTACTAGGCACTGTGATAAGCACCTCATGTGTACCATCTCATTTAATCCTCGCATTCATCGCCATTTCACAATTGAGGACACTGAGGCTCTGAGAAGTCAAACAACTTAGCCAAATATCATACCTAGTGAGCTGCAGACCCGAACTCAAAACAATGAACCCCTTAATTCCAAAATCCATATTCTTAAAATTTGAGCTTCCGGGTTTGTATGTTGTCTGCAAACTAACAGGCTACAATATACGTTATGTTTTTTGTAAGTATTAAAACTGACTATACTTACTTTTTTATTCAGTTTTCATTGTTAACAAAGTTTTTTTAGCCGAAACCGGTTTGGCTCAGTGGATAGAGCGTCGGCCTGCGGACTCAAGGGTCCCAGGTTCGATTCCGGTCAAGGGCATGTACCTTGGTTGCGGGCATATACCCAGTAGGGAGTGTGCAAGAGGCAGTCTCTCCCTCTCCCTTCCTCTCTGAAATCAATAAAAATATATTTAAAAAATAAATAAAACTCAGCGGGAGATGAAGCAACCTGCCTGAGGTGGCCAGTGAAAGTTAGGGTCAACGGGTCACCCCTCCCTCTCTCTGAGTCCTACGTGGTAGAAAATAGACGCACAAAAGCAAAGAGTTGCTGTGTATGGCTGGTAAAAGTCAGGAAGAAAATGCAGCCGGGCTGAGGTCAGAAAGGCCTGGGAGCCCTGGCGCCCTGCTCAGCCGGCTCTACCGTGGGCACTGGCCCGGCCACCTCTCCGGGCAACACAGGACAGAAAGGCGCTCCCGTAACTCCTGGGCAGTGAGCGTCCCCGTCCCAGGATGCCCAGCTGGTCAGCAGGCCAGCAAATGTTTATTCTGAATACGACTTGCTCTGTAGTCTTACCTAGAGTTTCATTTATTTAGCGGGCCTCTTTGGACTACTTATGTCATATCAGGGAAGATGTCAGCCTGCCAAGCAATCATAACTCCAAATTATTATTATTACTAGAGGCCCAGTGCATGAAATTAGTGCACGGGGGGAGGTGTCCCTCAGCCCAGCCTACACCCTCTCCAATCTGGAACCCCTCGGGGGGATGTCCGA
>NW_006291231.1:2310216-2316396 GCF_000327345.1 Myotis davidii
CTATGAACCAGAGGAAATTGAATGAATTCCAAGTTGTTACAGTTTGTCATTGGCTTAATTTCATGACACACATTCCTTCTTTCCTCTATATTGCATGCACTTATTTTTTTTACTTAAAAGTAAATCAGAATTAATTCTCGCCCTGACCGGTATGGCTCAGTGGATAGAGCGTTGCCCTGCGGACTCAAGGGTCCCAGGTTCGATTCCGGTCAAGGGCATGTACCTTGGTTGCGGGCATATACCCAGTAGGGAGTGTGCAAGAGGCAGCTGATCGATGTTTCTCACTCATCAATGTTTCTAACTCTCTATCTCTCTTCCTTCCTCTCTGTAAAAACTCAATAAAATATATTTAAAAAAAAAAAAAAGTTTTTTTAAATCTCAAACCAATAACTTATGATCCAACAATCAGACAATTTTGTAAAAAAGTCGTACTATATTAAGCACAATTAAAAATGAAAACAATGAAGCTCTTAGTCTTACCATTATGAAAAGGCCACCATTCTGTTCTACTTCAGCAGTTTCCATCAGAAGTTCAATTGCCTTTTTGTTCCCAATAATACTCACTACTCGGGCTATCAGATCTTTCTTTGGTTCCTGCAACCTGAGAAGGAACAAATAAAGTAATATTAACTTCTTTATTTGTTGTATAAAGTTAAAGAAATCTACCTTAGTTTCGTTCAGTCCTCAACTAGAATTTAAGTCTATTCTAATAACATTTGTTTTTCAAAATCTTCAATATTTAACTTTGAAATCGATGACATGGAGACATTCCTATCATGAGTCACCCAAGGAGTAGAAACCTCAAGATTTCATCTTAAGTCTCATAACTGGCCTCTTCATTTGCTTTATTGGATTATGGTAGATTTCAAAGTAAATGTACACAGGGCTTGCCTAAGCAGCACATATACTAAAATTGGGAAGACAGAGATTAGCATGGCTTCTGCGCAAGGATGACACACAAATTCGAGAAGCGCTCCCTATTTTTTTTCACATTGATGTTTCACTCTCTCTCTTTTCCTCTCTCCCAAATTAACAAAAACATATTTATTTTAAAAGTAAATGTGCACATACACTTAGGGGAATGCAAGCCTAAAAGCAGAAGATAAAACTAGTCCACTCCTGTCAAAACAAATAACATATACTAGCTTTCAATTATTGTTTTGTTTTTAGCACATTTTATTGATTTTTTTACAAAGAGGAATGGAGAGGGATAGAGAGTTAGAAACATCAATCAGCTGCCTCCTGCACACTCCCTACTGGGTATGTGCCCACAAGCCAGGTACATGCCCTTGACCAGAATCGAACCTGGGACCCTTGAGTCCTCAGGCCAACGCTCTACCCACTGAGCAAAACCGATTAGGGCAAGCTTTCAATTATTTAGAGATATCTGGATAGGATTTTCCCCTCACAAACTCCCCACTTCAGAACAAAAGGTATGGCTAATATTCAATGAAGACTTATAGGATAAGCTCAATCCTAAGAACTTTATATGCATTATCTCAGTTAATTCTCTCAACAACCTTAAGAAAGAGGTAATATTACTTTCACTTTACCACTCAGAATTAAAAACACCAGGAACGCCCTAGCTGGTTTGGCTCAGTGGATAGAGCGTCGGACTCTGGACTGAAGGGTCCCGGGTTTGACTCTGGTCAAGGGCATATGCCCAGGTTACGGACTCAATCCCCAGTAGGGGGCGTGCAGGAGCCAGCCGATCAATGATTCTCATCATTGATGTTTCTATCTCTCCCTCCCTCTCTGAAATCAATAAAAATACATTTCAAACAAACAAACAAACAAAAAACACCAGGAGCCTAAGTAACACTTGTAATGTCAGAGCCCACACTCTAGAGATGAAGGAGGATTAATATTGCAGAAGTCTACCAGTTCCCTAACTAGGCCTGGCTTCCTGTTTCTTCTCAATAGGAGGCAAAGAGCACTAGACTAGGAAAAAGGGACCAGAGTTTAATTCCGGGTCTGACACATAAAATTTGTGACTTCAGGCAAGCCACGCAACTGTTGGGCTTCAGTTTCCATATTCTACAAAGTGAAAACTTTGGTTTACAAAATCTAAGTTCCTTTCCAGCACTCACATTCCAAATTCCTCAGTAGTTTAAAAATCCAGTATTGACAGGCTTGCCCGGAAAGTAAATGCTTGTTTTCCTGATAGCTCTATTACTCTTGAACCATATTTGTTTTCAAGTTTATGACACTGTTCATTAGTGATTTAGAACTTATGAAAAGTTAAACAAAACTTGAACTTGTTAAAAATACATGCAATGTTAATTTACATCAAGCAATTCTACTCCGGGGAATTTACCCAAGAGAAATGAAAATCATGTCCAAAGACCTGACTGTGAAAGTGCATAATCTTATTCAGAGTAGCCAAAAGGTGGAATAGCCATTCAATACAGATATGTGTATATGTGTGTGTGTGTGTGTAATAAAACATTACACTAAGTAAAAAGCCAGGCACAAGAGCCCACACATTATGTAATTCTATTAATATGAAATGTCTATAAAATGCAAATTTATAACTACAGAAAGTAGATTAGCAGTTATCTGGAGCTGGGAACAGGGGTTACCTTTAAATGGGCGTATGGATATGAGGGGGATCTTATTGGAGTGATAGAAATGTTTTGAAAGTGGTTTATGGTGAGGGTTTTACAAAAATATCAACACATGACTGAAATGGGTACATTTTTACTCTATGTACAATATGCCTGAATCATATAACAAGTCATGAATGCTTGAAAACACTCAAAACTCCCCCCCCACATGATTTAAAAAGGTAATTTTTTTATCTAAAGAGCTCTTGAGCACTAAATGGAAAGAGTTGCTTATGAGTTCATAAAAGTTTGCAAAATTATTCTATCAATCTGTCCAAAGTTAATAAAATACAAATATATTCACACAACCAAATAGCCCAGAGTTCGTTCCTTAAATTAAAAAAAAAAAATCTTGCCGAAACTGGTTTGGCTCAGTGGATAGAGCATCGGCCTGCGGACTGAAAGGTCCCAGGTTCGATTCCGGTCAAGGGCATGTACCTGGGTTGCGGGCACATCCCCAGTAGGAGATGTGCAGGAGGCAGCTGATCGATGTTTCTAACTATCTCTCTCCCTTCCTCTTTGTAAAAAATCAATAAAATATATATAAAAAATAAAATAAAATAAAAAATCTTAAAAGGGAACATTATCATGAATGTATTTGGAATCTATTTTATTTCCTATAAATGGAAGATAGTTGGTCAAGAGCTCATTTGTATGAAAATTTTAAATGCTCACCTGAAAGTAATTTCATCAGCCACTCTCTCCTGAGAATCCTCCTCTGTGATCTCATACCGGCCTTTATAGTTCATTTCCAGTCTGTCCCCTAGTCGGTCTTTGACAGGTCGTTTCCGTTTGAGATGACCTTGCCCGTTTTCCTCTTCCTTTGAGCCTGTTTTCTTGCCATCTTGCATATATTCATCTAGCTCTTTGTCTAATTCTGTTGTCTGTTCTTGAGACTCCCTCTTAAGTTTCTTAGCAAGCAAATAATTGTAGGCCTCGCACTGTCTGCTTTTGTCAATAGTGCCTTCCATTTCCAAGATACCAAGTTCGTTGGCCACGGAATCTTGATTCTGCTCCTGCAGCACAGCACCCCAGATGTTGTTAACCTTCTTCCCTCCAGCAAAAGGCGGCTTCTGGCTGCCCTGGCCGAATGCAAAAGGCTCTAGTTTGGGAGGGGGGTTGAAACACTTCTGTCGCTTGCGTTTCCAAAGAGAGGTATCATCATCTGAATCAGAAAAACTCTCTTCACTGGAGTCTACACCTTTAACAGTCCGATAATGTGCCACTGGTGCATAGGCTGCTGCAGTGCCCTGGAAGGGCCTCACCGCACTGTCCCCAACTAGTGCTTTCTGGGAGAGAAAGGAAATAAATCAATTCCACAAAACACATCAACTCCACCCACCATGTGCTCTTTAAAGAAAAAATTATTTAGGGATTCAGCTGGACCATTTTGAAGCAGAACGGATCTTCAAAAATGAGAAACCAATTCAGTCCCTACTTTTCTAAAGGTCCATATGGAATTTCCAATTTTAAAGGCATAAATTCTTCTTTATAGAGCTAATGCAGAACTTAGTTCTAAGGCCTCCTTCTAAAAAATTACCAAAGCCCTTCATTCTCACCTTTAGAAGATTTGCAATCTTTTCAGTTCTTGCCAGAATGCTTGAAAATGATATACACACTAATTGTTATTAGTAGTTAAAACAGAATTTGTTTTCACTCTTTTTTTAATGTGTATTTCAGAGAGAGGAGGGAGAAGGAGAGAGAGACAGAAACATTGATGAGAAACATCCATCAGCTGCCTTCTGCACACCCCCCACTGGGGATCCAGCCTGAAACCCTGTCCAGGAAATGAACCAGTGACTGCCTTGTGCATGGAAGTTCGATCAACCAACTGAGCCACATCAGCTTGGCCAGAATTTGGTTTTTGCTTCCCAAATATGCCTTTTACTCATTTAAACACTTCAACTACCTTTCCACAGTTTGTGACTATACTCCTTTTAGATAGTAAACTATGGGTAGGAGTCCCGGACATATTACTTTTAAGCCCACCCAGTGTGGCTCAGTGGTTGAACATTCACCTATGAACCAGGCAATTACTGTTGGATTCCCAATCAGGGCACACGTCCAGGTTGCAGGCTCAATCCCCAGTAGGGGTTGCCCAGGAGGCAGCCGATTAATGATTCTCTTGCATCACTGATGTTTCTATTTCTCTCTCTCCCCTCTTCCTTCCTCTCTCTGAAATCAATGAAATATATCAAAATAAAAAATGCAGAGCCCTGCCCTGGCCACTGTGGCTCAATAGTTACAAGTGTTGGCCTGCACACTGCAGGGTCACAGTACCATCTCCCTCAAGGGCACCTATCTGGGTTGCGGGTTCAAATCTCGCCCTGGTTGGGGCGCATACAGGCAACCCACATATCGATGTTTCTCTGTCTTTCTCTCCCCACCCCACCTCCACCTTCCTCACTTGCACTCTCTAAAAATCAATGGAAAAAATATCCTCCAGTGAGGATTAACAACAAAAAGAAAATGCAGGGCCCTTGGCGTTAAATTTGCCAAGTCATCGGTCAATCTGTAAAACAACCGGAAAGACACTGAAAAACAAAATACCTCGGTGTCATTTTAATGCAAAAGAATCACCTTTGCTTTTTGTACTAAACACTAATGAAGTATTTGTTTAACTATTATGTGCTAGAAATGGGGGTGGGGTGAGTTAAACCAATTAGGCAATTTTCCTATCTTTTTTTTTAAAAACTTTTTTAAAATTTTTATTAATTTTTTTTAGAGAAAGAGGGATATATGCGTGTGTTTATTTATTTATTTATTAATTTATCAGTAAGAGAGAAACATGTGAGAACGGAACCTCCACGGGCTGCCTCCTGCACGACCCCCACCGGGATGAGCCCGCAGCCCAAGCCACACACCGGCCAGAGCAATCCCTCCGATCTTCAGATAATAATGGAGCTAAAAGCCCTACCCGGTTTGGCTCGGTGGACAGAGCATCGCCCTGCGGACTGAAGGGTCCCAGGTTCGATTCCAATCAAGGGCACATGCCCAGGTGGCCGGCTCGATCCCCAGTGGGGGTCGTGCAGGAGGCAGCCAATCAATGATTCTCTCTCATCATTGATGTTTCTATCTCTCTCTCCCTCCTCCTTCCTCTCTGAAATCAATACTAATATATCTTTTTTAAAAAAATAATGGAGCTAACATTACATTTCTCAGGTGGTAAGCTCCGCTGAATCCTCACCACCAGGGCGTCAGTGCGCACCGCTACCGAGCTCAGTCCACAGCCCGGCGCATTGGTTAGGCATTAACAACACGTGCATTAATAACCTGCCCCAGGTCACGGTGCCGGCGCCAAGGTTCCAAGCGGGCACCCCGGCACCAAAGCCCTCGCAGAGCTGGTTGCTCAGCGGGGTGTGGAGGGAGGACAAGCTCGCGTTTACAAAACCCGGAGACCAGCACGAAAATAGTGCCATGTGCCGCATGACAAAGCCAGGGGGGGTGGGCTATGGAAGACCAGGCTCCGAGCAGGTGATGAGCGCCATTCCCCATCCTCAATCCCCTGTCTGCTCTGGGCGACAACGAGCTCCACGCGCTTTCGGGCCGGGGTCCCGCCGGGACGTCCTGGCGG
>NW_006291231.1:2316563-2322184 GCF_000327345.1 Myotis davidii
CGCGATCCCTGCAAACTGCTCGCTGGCGCTGCTCCGGGAAAATGCGTGCCCCGCCGCCCCGCCACTTTGGCGCCTTTCCCTCCAGACGTGGTTTCCGTGCAGCCTAAGTTTGTGCGCGGGCAGCGGCCATCGGGGATTCCTCCTTGGCCTCACCCCTCACTTGAAGCCCCGGCAGGACGTCTCGCTCCCATTCTTGCTTCTGCGCAATCGACATGTAGCTTCCTGGGAAGCCATTACCTGAGGTCCCCGCCTCCTCCGACCCCCCAGGGGCTTTCCTGCACACAATGAGACCCGAGTCCTCTGCTTGGCAAGCAGGGCCGCTGGCCCGCGCTTCTGCACACCCCCCAGCTCTCAGCTCCCAGCTCCCAGCTCCCACCCCCCAGCTCCCAGCTCCCAGGTGGCGCTGCTCGCGTTGAAGAGGCACCCTTTGTTCTTTCCAGGCTCTAGTCTAGGCCTTTGCAGTTGCTGTTCCCGCTGCCAGGCAGACCCCTCCCAACACCCTGAAACCCCATTCTTGCACGGGTTGTTGCGCATGATTCAGGTTTCTGATTGAATGCCATCTTCTCAGAGAGGCTTCTTCGACCACCCCAAAATAGGAACCTCTAAAGCTCTCTTCAACCCCTTTTTTCTTCGTGACATCAGTAGTCAGATGTGTATTTGTTTTATTTTTTTGTCTGAAATGTCTGTTTTATTTAGTGTTGTTTCCCCCGTGTTCCACCCAGTGACTTCTTGTATAGAATAGATGATCAAGAAATAGTTATTGAATATTTTTTATATAAAGAGGATCTTACTATTTGTACCTTTTAGTATTGTGTAATTTGCTTTAAAAAAATAAACAATGTAGCAATTTATCCTGGACACCATTCTATAGCAAAATACAAAGATCTGGTTCCCTTCTAACGGCTCCCTACTATTCCATTGCATGGAGGCACCATTATTTAGTCTCTGATAGTGCACAGCTAGGCTATAGACAATTTTGCAACTAGCACGTATATTTTGCAAATTTGTTTTATTATTTCCTTAGGATACATTTCTAGACTATATGAATAAGATGAATATAGATTTTTGAAATGTGAATTTAAGACAAAGGAATTTTAGAAATCACTTGGTCCAATTTCTTATTTTGAGAAATGAAGAGAGATTACACAGCTATCCTATGTTTTTTATGGAGTTTTTTAATAGAGCTGAGTTTTTTAATTTTTTTATGATGTTGACATCTTTTTTAAATTTTTTTTATTGATTTCAGAGAGGAAGGGGGAGGGAGAGAGAGATAGAAATATCAATGATGAGAGAGAATCACTGATCACTCACCTGCCTCCTGCACACCCCCTACCTGGGATTGAGCCCACAACCCGGGGATGTGCCCTAGACTGGCATGAAAGCCGTGACCTTTCAGTCCGCAGGCTGACGCTCTAGTGACTGAGCCAAACCAGCTAGGGCTGAGTTTGCTTGTTTGTTTTTAATTTGTTTTATTTAATTTTACCAAAACCTGATTGGAATTTAGTAAGTAAGTATAAGTCCAGTAACAATTCTACAAAAATGGACATACAATGCCAGAATTCCTTCAAAGCAACTAAAATATTCTTCTTTTGCATAAAACATGCATTCACTGCCAATGTTGGCCAAAATCGGCCTCTATAAGAAGAGACAGTCCCCCTCCTCTCTGCCCTCCCTTTCACTCTCTCTAAAAATCCATGGAAAAAAAATATCCTGAAGTGAAGATTAACAAAAAACAACAACAAAAAGTAAGCAACTTTCTGATCCTTAAATCAAACATTTGAGAATAACAAACTTTCAGGCCCAAAGAGTCCACTACCTGTGCAGCCTTGCAGAGTGGGTGCAGGAATCCTGACTTGGAAAAGTTCCCAAACGGGATTGTAAAGACCTCAAAGATGCCCTGAGCTTTCTAACCCCTTTTCTTACAGGGCCAGCCCGGGACACACAAGCATTTCCTGTGGCCATAAGACCTTCCAGCTTCACACATCACTCTTCATGAGGATCTGTAAATAGGAGGTGTGATGCAGAAAAACATGGGATGGACCATTTCTTTGAGGTCTTGACTTTCTGTAGTTCTCATTCATCTCATCCAGGGATCAGTGGGCACTCGTCTACATGGCTGCTGAACACACAAAGGAGTATTAATAAACACTTGTGGCCCCAAAGCCTCAAATGCTCGTAGTCACATACCTCTAAGGGTGTTATCTATTGTCAGGGCAGACCTTGTTCCTCCAGAGGGAGAGAGTAACTCAGTGTTTATCAAAGGGTGTTTTCCACATAGACTGAGGGACTTTAAAGAGATTTCAAACCAAATGAAAGGACTTTCCCTCAAATATGGGGTTTTATACAATGTTCCATGAGGTTCTTCAAAAGAGAAGAGCTGAATCCTGACTTCAGGTCTCCTAACTCTTAGACAACTTGATTGTTTTACCTTTCCTACATACAATTGCAATCCCCTCGTGGATTTGGCTCAATGGATAGAGCCTAGGCCTGCAGACCAAAGGGTCCTAAGTTCAATTCTGGTTAGTCAAGGTCACTGATGTACCTCGTACCTCTTTTGGTCCGGGCCCTCAGGGCCCATGCAGGAGGCAAACAATTGATGTGTTTCTCTCACCTCAATGTTTCTCCCTGTCTCTTCCCCTCTCTTCCACTCTCTCTAAAAACAGTCAATGGAAAAATATCCTCGAGTGAGGATTAACACACACAAAGAATTGCAATTGCCTTGGAATGGGTTTGTGTATGGTGTAATGTAGGAGTCAAATTTCAGGCTATAATTATCATTTTACTATGTGGTATGTGATGCAACTAAATATCATATAAGGCAAGAACAGTCCTCCTACCCCCGAAATATTTTGTCCAGTGTTTTCCTCTAGAAGTTTTAGTTCTTACCTTTAAGGCTATGGTCCATTCTGAGTTAATTATATTGTGTGAAGTAAAAGTCAAGGTTCTTTTTTTTTTGCATGTGAATATCCAATTACTATAGCACCTTTTATTGAAAAGACTCATTTCTCCCATTGTTTTTCCTTGATACTTTCACTGAAAATTGATTATATATACAATGTCTATATCTGGGTTCTCCATTCAGTTTACATTTGATCTTTTTTTGTTTGTTTATTTGTTTGTAGATCCTAACCCGAGGATATTTTTTCCATTGATTTTTAGCGAGAGTAGAAGGGAGGGGGAATACAAAGAGAGACACACGTCCATTGGTTGCCTCCCACACATGCCCTAACTAAGCCTGCAGCCAAGGCACATGCCCTTGATTGGAATTGAATCCAAGACCCTGCCACCCTTCAATCCATGGGCTCACGCTCTGAGCACCCGGCTAGGGCAGTTCCATTGATCTTTATACCAATGTGAAGCTTTCTTGATTACTGTAGCTTTATAATCATTGTAAAATTGTTATAATACTTGTTAAAATTATGTACATTTGTTTTTTATTTCCCCCCAAAATTGTTTTGGCTGTTCTAGATCCTTTGCATTTCCATTTAAACTTTAGAATCTGCTAACCAATTCTGGTATTTTGATTAGGATTGCTTTGAGTCTATAAAGTAATTCACACATTAGGGAGACTGCCTTAGCCTGATGCCATTACCCTCGCTGAAATCATTTATTGTCAATTGACAACTCTTCTGATTCTGGGCTCATTAAACAACCAGATAGGTAGTTTGTATCCTGGAGGAGAAGGCAGTCATCAGAGGATGTGAATGGTTGGTTTTGTGAAGATAATTTTTTCTATGAAATAATACACCAGCATTCTAGTTGTAGCATCATTTTTAATGAACTGGATTAGTATCAGTCTGCCCAGAACAATAGTGTCACTCACGCATGCTGCGGCAAATCAAGTTCCCAGTTTGCAATAATGAAATTGCATCCTGGGTTGTGATGATTTCTCCAACCTACTGCGGCATTGGGGCAAGCGTATATGTTCAGATTACATCTCTCTGCCTCCTGGCCAGCGAGCTTTGAAGAATGAAGCCGGCTAGCATTCACTGAGGATATCCTAAGCACAGGTCATTTGTACCTATGCTGTAATTCCAGTCCTTGCTTTAATCACTACCTTTGAGGCCTTTGATAAGTCATTTGAAAAGCAGAATTGACCATTTGCAAACTCTGCCACTTTTTAAAAAATATATATTTTATCGATTTTTTACAGAGCGGAAGGGAGAGGGAGAGTTAGAAACATTGATGAGAGAGAAACATCGATCAGCTGCCTCCTGCACCCTCCCCACTGGGGATGTGCCCGCAACCAAGGTACATGCCCTTGACCGGAATCGAACCCAGAACCCTTGAGTCCGAAGGCCAACGCTCTATCCACTGAGCCAAACTGTTTAGGGCAAACTCTGCCACTTTTAAGAAATAATTTTTTATTGATTTCAGAAAGGAAGGGAAAGGGAGAGAGATATAGAAACATCAATGATGAGAGAGAATCATTGATTGGCTGCCTCCTGCATGGCCCCCACCAGGGACCAAGCCCACAACCTAGGCATGTGCCCTGTACAGTGCGATTGAAACCTCGTGGCCCGTGCGCAGAAGTCGGTATTTTGTGGAAGAGCCACACTCAAGGGGCCAAAGAGCCGCGTTTGCTGACCACTGCTCTAACCTGTCTGGCTCAGTGGATAGAGCATCAGCCTTCGGACTCAAGGGTCCCGGGTTCAAGTCCGGTCAAGGGCATGTACCTTGGTTGCAGGCACATCCCCAGTGAGGAGTGTGCAGGAGACAGCTGATTGATGTTGCTCTCTCATCGATGTTTCTAACTCTGTATCCCTCTCCCTTCCTCTCTGTAAAAAAATCAATAAAATATATATTTAAAACAAACAAACAAAAAACTGTCTTTGTTCTTCAAAAGCAAGAATATATTCAGGTAAATATTCAGAAGGAAATACCATAACTCAACCTTTTTCGTTAATTAGGAAAACTCTAATTTGTAATATAACAAATCAGTGAAAACAAACAACTTTCTCCCTCCTTACACCAAAACAAAACAAAACCCCAACACACACACGCCCAAACAACTCCTCTTTAGGCTCTGTCTTTGTTCTTCAAAAGCAAGAATATATTCAGGTAAATATTCAGAAGGAAATACCATAACTCAACCTTTTTCGTTAATTAGGAAAACTCTAATTTGTAATATAACAAATCAGTGAAAACAAACAACTTTCTCCCTCCTTACACCAAAACAAAACAAAACCCCAACACACACACGCCCAAACAACTCCTCTTTAGGCTATTCCATAGAACAGCGGCGCCACCGCCACTGGGGATCTGGTTAGAAATGCTGATTCTCAGACCCCGGCCCGGACCCACGGATTCAGAATGCGCACTGGACATGCTGGCGCGGTGAGGACGTGCCCACTGCAGTCTGAGATGAAGCCTTGCTCTGATCTACTGGGCGTTAGAGCCGACACTCTGCTGGGGAGAACTCGCAGGGCTGGCGGTCTCCGGCCTCTTTCACTAGATGGCAGTCCCCCTCTCATGTCCTCCCTGCGTCCCCCGCTTTGTTCCAGCCCCAAATTAAACCCGGGGTGCAGGCTGGGCCGGCCTTGAGGTGGGAGGGCGGGTCCCGGGGTGGGGCCGGCCTGCCCACTGGGCGCTCCCGGGCGGGGGGCGGGGCCCTATTTCAG
>NW_006291231.1:2322249-2337783 GCF_000327345.1 Myotis davidii
AATGGGCGCTCCCGGGCGGGGGGCGGGGCTGTATTTCAGCTCCGGCCGCGGGCGCGCGGCGCGTCCCGGGCTCAGAATGTGGCGCGTCCCCGGCCACCTCTGCGTGCGCTTCGCCGGGCGGAGCAAGCTCTCGGGACCTTGGAGCAGGCCGGCCGCCTTCATGTCCACTCTACTCATCCACCAGCCCGAGTACGCGTGGCTGAAGGAGCTGGGGCTCCGCGAGGAGAACGAGGGCGTGTACAATGGAAGCTGGGGCGGCCGGGGCGAGGTACGCGGGCGCCCGGGGAAATCTCTGCCGGAGGCTCCGTCCGCCGCGCGAGGCCGGCGGGCTCTGCTCAGCCCGACTCCCGCTGCTGCCGTAGGCGGTTGAACGGGTGGAAAGTTTCGAGCTCCACCGGAAAAGTTTCTCCGAGCAGGGTGCCTTAAAACACCCCTAGACGTTAGGCCCTTGTGCGCGGTGGAGAGTCGGTTCCATGCCATTTGGGGGCTGGTTGGGGTTGGCTGGGGCTGTTGGGGTTAGATTTTTCACGCATATTTACAGCCTTAGGGCCGACTTCTGCCATCTGCACTGAGAAACGCCCCACGCTTAACGGCGGAAGTTACCTTAATTTTGCGCTTGACTGTGGCTCCTGAGATGTGACATCTGCGCCAGGGGCAATGCTCTACAATAAATACAGCGTCGCACTGTCTTCTTTCTGAATCCCTGTGGGGTGTGCAAGCTCGGACTTCCTGAAACCTTTGTTTTCCCCCCAGGACCGGTTTTCCTGCATTTCTGTTTCCAGAGCCCAGCACCGTGCCTGGCGTCCAGTTAGCGCTCCATAAAACGTTCCCTAAGATATGATGGAAAGGCAAAGCACTTATCGCCTAGATCTTTTGAGAGTCGCTTAGGGAAGAAAGTTTTTGGAATAAAATGTTATATAACATGCCACAGGCGGCGTGCATGTTATATAATGAACGTGTTTTGTTAGAGGAAACGCCTTCCCTTTAGTGGTTGTGGGAGACTCAGGTGGTTTTAATACACCCCACTCAATTGGTAGTTGCCTATTTCTGTTTTTCCCATGGCATCTAGTCGTTAGCTTCTTGGATAATCTAGTTCCTCCTGAAGGCCTTTTCAAAAGAAAAATTTTTAATAATAGTTATGCCTTGATGATTTTTTTTCTTTCTGTTGATCGTTTCAGTTTGTGCGGACACAGGCCATACCCGTAGTTGTTTGGCTTTGGCTATTTTATCTCATGACCAGAGGGTGGGCAGCGTAAGGGAGAGAAAATACGTAAAACTTGATTTTGGTCTATTAATGGAAAAAGGGACGAAATAACAGGTTACATTTAGATTTTTGTTAATGTACCTAATACTTATATGTCAAGAGAGGGTTTTGCAGAAAGATAGTTCTAAATGTTTAGGTCAAAATGAAAAGCTTTGTAGAGTGGCTTATTTGTAACAGAAGTTAAGGTTCCGAGATTGGATATTTTATCTTCGTCTTTTTTCTTCTTCTTCCTTTTTCTCTTCCCTCATTTGGTCTGTTCCCCTAATTTGGATGGGCTTACATTTTCTACATATGATTGCCATTTTTTTGTTTTTAGGTTATCACGACCTATTGTCCTGCTAACAATGAGCCAATAGCAAGAGTCCGACAGGTGAGTACTTCTATTTTTCATGCAAACCGTCTACTTGGAGTTATTGGGAGTGATTAAGAGCTATAGGAAATTACAAAGTCAAAGAACAATGTTTCTTTTTCATTGACATTTAAGACTGTCCACTCTTCCCAGTGGAGGTGTGTTCGCCCTAGAACCATAAAGAGGACTAGGAGAGAGGGGGTCCCTAGCTTCTGAATCCCCTGGGGACTCCTAGAACGAAGTCCCCATAAATCGGGTTGGAGCCCGAGGTTCTGATATTCCAGTACGCCTCAGGTGTTGTTTGAGAGGCGGCTAACAGACAAAAAGCACACCTAGATTCTACCTGTCTTACTTACTGGATTCCAGCGAGTTTGGGAAAGCATGCGCCATGAAAATAATTTCAAACCACAAATTTTAGGGCCGCCCAGAGATTTCCAATTCTTTTCCAAAATAGTCTGTGTGTTCTTAGGAGATCATCACTTTTCCCTTTGTCTCCACCTAATTCTTTTTTTTTTTTTTTTTTTTGTTACACCCTCTTCTCCCCTCCTTAATTCTTAATGTAGGCTAGTGTGGCTGACTATGAAGAAACTGTAAAGAAAGCGAGAGAAGCATGGAGAGTCTGGGCCGACGTAAGTACGGAGGCCATGGCATGATTACTTACTGTAGTGCAATGAGGTAAAGAAGCATCTGGTGAGCAGGCCAGTGCCCCTGGCTGCAAGGGGAGCCCTTTGGGGGCTGTGATAATCTCTGCTATAGTCTTAGAATAGTGCCTTTTACATATTGGGCCTTCAGTGTCAATGGGTAGTTAAAAAAATTATTTTTATTTTTATTGCTTTTTAGAGAGAGAAATAGAGAAACATCCATCGATTGCCTCTGTCACACACTCCAGCCATGGATCGACTCTGCAACCTGGTTATGGGCCTGGACCAAGAATCGAACCTGCCACCTTTTGGTGTACGGGACACCACTCCAACCAACTGAGCCACACAGGCCAGAGCATCAGGGGGTAATTTAAAATGCATTAAAACTCTTACTAATAGCCCTGGCGACGTGGCTCAGTTGGTTGGTCCTCTCCGATGCACGGAAAGGTTGCAGGTTGATTCCTGGTCGGGGCCCATAACCAGGCTTCCCCAGTAATGGGTGGGCAGGAGGCTGCTGATTGATGGATGTTTCTATCTACCCCCCTCTCTCTAAAAAAATAAAAATACTCATTTGCTTCTTCTCCCTGCCCACCAGCTCTATGGGAGGTGAATGGGGAGTTTCTCAGAAACAGATTCACATTTCTGGTTCACAGGGCAGTGGTGGCTGCCCTTCCAAAGGGCAGGGGCTGGAGTTCCTAAACTGTCTATACCAGCGGTTCTCAACCTGTGGGTCGAGACCCCTTTGGGGGTCGAATGACCCTTTCACAGGGGTCGCCTAAGACCATCGGAAAACACATATATAATTACATACTGTTTTTGTGATTAATCACTATGCTTTAATTATGTTCAATTTGTAACAATGAAATTGGGGGTCACCACAACATGAGGAACTGTATTAAAGGGTCGCGGCATTAGGAAGGTTGAGAACCACTGGTCTAAAGGCTTTGAGGTGGGTTCTGCCTCCTCCACCTCTGAGTCCACCAGGGGTTATGTGAGCAGATGTAGGGACAGAGTGGAGTTTGGCCCTGCTTCGCTGTCACTAGGTGAGGGCCAGTTCTCTGGAGGAGGGGAGAGTAAAGAACAGGGTTAGCCTGGATTTCCTAATCCTCCCTCACCTCACCCTGAATATCCCCTTTGGTCTGGCACCAGAAATTCTAGACCTGTGGCTGGAGGAATATCCTGGGGTTAACCCAGCTCTACCCCTGGGGAAATTCACCTCAGTGTGCTTTGTCATGTAAAAAGGGGAGACTGCCCACTTCCTGGGTTATCACGGAGGTAAAAACGAGTCACGAGTCACGTAAAATGCTTACGGGAGAGCCTGGCACATGGCAAACCTCTACCTGCCAGTGATAAAAGCACGTGCTGCTGGGTCTGGAACTGTTGAGCTAAGTGTTGCTTTGCTGTTTGCTGAGAGACCTCTAATGTGCAAAGCTCGAGGAACATTTTTCCGCTGATTTAACTAATTCTTAGACTGAGGGTTCCATTATATATAATAAAAAGTATGCCTGAGCAGGAAAATACCACTTCCAAAGTCAGCAGTAGCTAAGTAAAGTTCCCCCGCCTGCGCAGAGAATAGTGTCCAGAGCAGCGTCATTCACTGTCATGCTTTAAACATAACTTTTCTTTCTGATCATAAAAGTAATGCATATTTCCCACTTTTAAAAAAAATTGGATGATGCAATAAACAAGATAATCAAATTTACCTTCTCAATACAAATACTTTTCTTGAGTCTGCTGGGTCTTGAATGCCTTCAGCACAGAGCAATCCACTTGTCCAAGGGCACGTTCTGGGGTGGCACAGAAAGTGCGGAGCTCCCCGGCTCCCGTCATGCTCCGCAAGTTTATTAACATGTTGCATTAATGTGAGACATTTCTTACAGTTGGTGAGCCGATATTGATACATTATCACTAAATATATAAAGTTCATCATTTATATTAGGATTTCACCTTTTATACACTGTTTTGAATGCCTGTGAAACATTTGACCAGAAACATCTATTATGTGTGTGTATTTACCCAGGGCAAATATAATCGTGTTTGACAAAAGAGTTAGTGTGAATTCAGGATCTTTTCTTTTTTTAAAATATGTTTTCATTGATTTTTTTAGAGAGAGAGGAAGGGAGAGGGAGAGAGAGGAAAACATCAACATCGACCGGCTGCCTCCTGCAGGCCCCTGCCCGGCATCGGGGTCTTTTCTCCTGAACCGGTCTGCACATCCCTCTTTGCTCTAGGGTGGCAGCTGCCGTGTGACGTTAGTTCTGGGCTGTACCTGGTTGGTGTTTTCCCTGCCAGGGCCTCGTTTGGTAGTCTGCTCTTACTCAGCAGTGCCGGACTCTGCGCCTTCCATCCTTCCTCAGACTTCCCAGGAGAACGGGGGCTGCCAAGTGGGAACAGGTTGCTTTTCTGGGTGATGGTAGAGTCAGTTGGGGATCCACTTGCTGGAATTCGTGTTAAGCAATTGAGTTCAAAGTTTAGGGATGAGAGAGACTTTCCTAACTGTGCCTCCCATCGGTTGGCCTTGCCTGTGTGAGGACAAACTACTGTGTCATTTAGTTCATTTAAGTTAAGCCGGGAATTTGAAGGGGAAAGGAACAAAGTATAAAAATGCGGAAGACTAGTTGTAAGAACTGATTTCTTCCTCTGAACTGGAACTTGCCACAGAGAACCAGGTTGGTTCCAGATGCTGCTTTCTTTCATGAGCCGGGTTCAGCTCGCTGTTTCTGCCCCTCTGCCGCCTCGTGTGTCCTCTCCATCTCTGGTGAGGATAAGCCAGAGCCTCTTCCCTCCCTTCAGGACAGGAACTGTTAACGGCCATCGTTAGCGGAATGAAGGAGTAGCAGATACCTGGCAGCTCTTTATCATGGGTGTCATTGTAGTAATTCCTCAAAGGCTCAGCTAATACTTCCCTCCTAATTCTTAATGTGACTTCACGGGTGAAGTGTGCAGGGACGAGGACTCTTGCTGCCACCTCAGGAGGGTCTGAGAGTACTGATGCCTGGTTAGGCAAGGCCTGAACAAGCTCCCACTGGAGATGTGGCTTTCTTCCTTGTTTCCCACACACCTCTCACTTCACTTTCCCAAACCTAGTCCTGGGTTCTCAACTCTTGCTTTTTGTGCAAATCATCTGGGAAGTTGGGGAGGAGGGGGGAGGGGAAGGGAATGCCAGCCCTGACTGGCATGTCTGTGGTTAGAGTGTTGTGGGTTCAATTGTCGGTCAAGGGCACTTACTTGGATTGCAGGTTTGATCCCCAGCCCAGGTCAGGGCACATGCGGGAGGCAACCAACTGATGTGTGTCTCTCACATTGATGCTTCTCTCTCTGCCCCCTCCTCTCCTCCCTCCTACTCTCTCTAAAAAATCAATGGAAAAAAATCCTTGGGTGAGGAATAACAACAACAACAAAGATGTCAGATTTGAGTGGCCTAAACTGGGATCTAGCTATGACCAGTGTGGGTGAGTTGTTGTGTGTCATGTGTACACCAAGAGGTTGCCAGTTCGATTCCCAGTGGGATCTATCCGTGGTAGGGATAGGGAATGTGCAGTAAGTAGGTAGCCGATGGTTGTTTCACACTCACATCAATGTTTCTCTCTCTCCCTTCCTCTCTGAGTAGTCAGGGTTGAGAATCAATTTTAAATTATCAAGTCTTGAATATCTTTTTTAAAAATGTGTTTTTATTGATTTCAGAGAGAAGAAAGGAGAGGGAGAGAAAGATGGAAACATTGATAAGAGAGAAACATCCATTGGCTGTCTCCTGCATGCCCCCCACTGGGGATTGAGCTGGCAACCTGGGCATGTGCCCTGATCAGGAATCAACCGGCGACCTCCCAGTGCATGGGATAGTGCTCAACCACTGAGTCACACTGGCCAACCTCAAGTCTTGAACACCTTAAATTACATTTCTCTCTGCTGCCATTTTTGTAGTCCAGGCAGCCACCACCTCTGGTCTGGCCTAATGGTCTTCCTATCCGATCCTTGTTTCCCTCTGATCCATTTTCTATATTACAATTAGAGTGATATTTTAAAATGTACTGTGATCCACCACCCTCCTTTCCCCACCACCATTTAAGGCCCTCTGGTAATTGCCTCACTGTTTTTGAATCCTATATATGGCCCTTTGCCATGTGGCCCCTGCATTTCTCTCCTGCCTCTTTGAACTCCTTACAATTTTCCAAAACCACCATATTTTTTCTTGTCTTTTGGCCTTTGCATTCTACTTTCTTTTTATATATTTTAAAATACGTATTTATTGATTTTAGGGAGAGAGAAAGAGAGAAACGTGGTTGACTGCCTCCTGCATGCCCCGTACTGTGGATTAAGCCCACAGTAATGTTCCCTGACTGGGGATCAAACCCACAACCTTGGCATATTGGCATGACCCCTTGACCACTGAACTACCTGGCTGGGGCTTAGAATTTATACTTTGAATCAGACACTAAAATTCCATTTTTTTCTTAGATTCCTGCTCCAAAGCGAGGAGAAGTAGTGAGACAGATTGGTGATGCCTTGCGGGAGAAGATTCAAGTACTAGGAAGCTTGGTAAAGTATTTTTGTAGTAAAAATATAATCCTTTGAAGATAAATAAGATTATCATACATTTCTCTATGTAAGATTGATTTTATTTTAAGGTTTTTTTGTTTTCTTTTTTTTATCCTCACCTGAGGATATGTTTTTATTGATTTGAGAGAGAGAAACATCAATGTGAGAGCAAAACATTTGGCTGCCTCCTGCACACCCCTACCAGGATTGAGCCCACAACCCAGGCATGTGCCCTGACCATGAATTGACCTGGCAACCTTTCGATGCACAGGATGATGCCCAACCAACTGAGCCACAGTGGCCAGGGCAAGATTGTGATTTTTTTTTCTTTTTTGGTTTTTCTAAGATTGTGATTTTTATGAAAAGCAATTTATACATTTCAAGAGTCTTTTCTCTACAGGAAAGATGAACAAGACAGGAAAAAGTGAAGACTATTCTTGAGTTTTAAAATTCTTCAGAAAAATAAGAACAGATTTTCTAAAGTTTATTGCCTTCACAAAAGAGACACAAAATATGTTTTGCATCTCCCCCTCTGATCATTTTAATGTTTAAAACATGAATTCTGCTGGGAAATGTAGCTTGGCTTTTTGTATTTTTAGGTGTCTTTGGAGATGGGGAAGATCTTAGTGGAAGGTGTGGGAGAAGTTCAGGAGTACGTGGATATATGTGACTATGCCGTTGGCCTATCACGGATGATCGGGGGACCCATCCTGCCTTCTGAGAGTAAGCAGTGAAGTCACGTAGGCTAAGAGCTCCGTGTTCTGTTACAGAGAGCTCCAAAAATGCCTTGGCTGTGATCAGTTTGCAAAAGAGGACTTGTAAGTGGCATATAAATGAATGAAAATGTCTTCACTTTTTATAGTCAGAAATGTAAATCGAAACAGATGAAAACATCAGAGTGAGACACTGGAAAACTTATTTTATTATTAAGAGTATTACAGAAAAATTTATTTTCACTTATTTATTTTTTAAATATGTTTTTATTGATTTCAGAGAGGAAGGGAGAGAGAGAGAGAAAAAAAAACATCAATGATGAGGGGGGATCATTGATTGGCTGCCTCCTGCACATCCCCCACTGGGGATTGAGCCTACAATCAAGGCATGTTCCCTGACCGGGAATTGAACTGTGACTTGTGGTTCATAGATCAATGCTCAACCATCAAGCCACGCCAGCTGGGCTATTTAATGAAATTAATTAATTAATTTATTTATTTATTTTAATATATATCTTTTTTATTGATTTCAGAGGGGAAGTGAGACGGAAACAGAGAGATAGAAACATCAATGATGAGAGAAAATCATTGATTGGCTGCCTCCTGCATGACTCCTCCTGGGGATCGAGCCTGCAACCCATACATGTACAACTCTGCAACCCCATCATGCCCTTGACCAGAATTGAACCTGGGACCCTTCAGTCCACAGGCCAACGTTCTATCCACTGACCCAAACCGGCTAGGGCTATTTTTTTTTTTTTTTTTAAGATAAAACTCAGTGTTGGCAAGTCCGTGGGTTGACAGACACTCTTATGAGGACTCGTGGTAACATGAATTGCCCATCCATCTGGAAAACAATTTAGAAATAATCCAAAGAGCCTTACATTTAATACCAGTTTCAAGAATCTGATTTGAGTAAATAATTTGGATGTGACAAAGGCTTATGTGCAAAGATGTTCATTGTGGTATCAATAGGAAACATTAAAAATGACCTGTCAATGCCATAAGGCAAAGGCTGAGCTCATGTTGGCAGTCTGTTAGCAGGTAAAAAAAAATCCTGTTTATGAAGATTGCCTGCCTCCAACCCCACACTTTTATGGGAAGGTTGTATTTACTTATTTTAAAATGATTTTTATATTATTTTTTGAAGAGATGATATACTCATATCACAAAATTAAGAAGAAATTAAGGAGTAAAGGATGAAAAGTATTTCCCCTGGGTACTCCATAGTATCCCCATGGAAGTAGTTTCTGGTTTCTTATATATCTTTTTAGAGCTTTTATTCACTTATAGGCAAATATGTGTGTTGTGGAAACAGACATTAGCAAACTATACATTCTACTCTCTGTTTTTTCTACTTCAATGGGTCTTGGACATTGTTTCATATTCTGCCATTAAGCGACTTCCTTCATCTTTTTTTATGGCTGTGTGTTTGTTGTAAAGATCCTATACGTAATTTGTTCAACCAGTTCCCAAGCGATGGATGTTCTCTAGCTTCTACTGTCACACAGTGCTGCAAGGACCAGCCTTATACTCTGGGAGGTTTCCATGATGAGCATAAGGGCTTATGTGATTTGTCCTTCTTGCAGCTTTGATAGAGCAAACATGATTCTGTGTGGCTGCATTGAAGATAAAGGGCTGGAAGTCTGCCAGAGTGGTGACAGTGGTTATAGTCATCTTTCTAGTTTTTAAAATTTCCATGTATGGTAATTATGATACATTTATGATCTGAAAAGAAAAAAATATACATATATATTTTAAATATGTTTTACTGATTTTTTTACAGAGAGGAAGGGAGAGGGATAGAGAGTTAGAAACATCGATGCGAGAGAACATCGATCAGCTGCCTCCTGCACACCTTCTACTTGGGATTAGCCCACAACCAAGGTACATGCCCTTGACTGGAATCGAACCTGGGACCCTTCAGTCCGCAGGCTGACACTCTATCCACTGAGCCAAACCAGTTAGCGCAGAAAATATATATATTTTTAAAGAACATAATATTAATCTATGCATGGTCTTGGGGTAACTTTGACCTCATTAATGCAATTAATGTTTATTGCATGTCTACCAGTTGCCAGATGATCTAATAGGTGACACTTGATCTAAATAAGGCATAGTCCTTGTCCTCAAGGAATTTATAAGCCTATAGATTCCTTACATTTAAGAGGAGAGGCAAGTGGGAGATAAGAATAATAGAACATGGTAAGTACTGTGATGGGTGGAGAATAGGATAATGAGCCCCTAAGCTAGCCAGAGAAAGTAAATCCAGGGCCTCCCAGAAAAGCAATTGAAGTTTAGATTTCAGGGCAGTGAGGCAGACATTTAAAATAGGCATTTTAAATAAGTGAAAGCTTAGTGTCCTAGCTGGTTTGGCTCAGTGGATAGAGCATCGGCCTGGGCCTGCAGACCAGAGGGTCTCTGGTTCGATTCCCGTCAAGGGCACCATATCTTGGTTGCAGGCTCTTCCCTGGCCCAGGCCCTAGGTGGGGCACGTGCAGGAGGCAACCAATCGATGTGCTTCTCTCTCATTAATGTTTCTCTCTGTCCCTCTCTCTTCCACTCTCCCTAAAAATCAATGGAAAAATATCCTCGAGTGAGGATTAACAACAACAAAATAATAATAAAAAAATGAAAGCTTGGGATGGGAGAATGTGTCCTATTTGGGGAACTGTATGGTTTTAGCACAGCTGGAGGACAGTATGAGGGGGACTGTGGGTGGTGGAGCGGAAGTGGGAAGAGACTGTTCCTGATGGGGAGATGCACTTTAGATGGGCATCTACAGTAGTGACCCAGACACCAAAGGGTTTTAAGCAGGGAAGTGTTATCAGCTGCACTGGCCTCCCTGGGGAGGAGGATGAGGAGGGGAGGGTAGAGGTGGAGGAGGCAGGTCCTGCCAGAAGGAGGCAGAGCCAGCACATCATCTGAAGGGAGTTTAGGGTGCCTAGACCAAAGGGTGTCTGTGGATGCAGCAATGGCGGCTTCCCTGTGCCTAGCTAGCTGTGTGAGCGTGGCCAGAAAGATGCATGGCTGGGAGCTCCGCCTTTCTGGTTGGTCTGGTTTTGACTCCTCGCTTCACTGCTTTGGTTGCCCTTGATTAAAATGACCAGAGTTCCTATAAGGATCAGAGACACTGTGTCTGTCATTAAGGTTGGTGTCATAACAGCTTTTGTAGTGTGTTAATTAATGAACCAATGTCCCGCAGCTATGCAAAGTGATCCACGACGGGGCATCTGGAATCCCCACTGGGTCCTGTGCGCCTTTGTTCTGAAAATGAAAGCTAGCAGACTGATTAACTTGACATGCATTAAATGAACACGCTTAAGCATGCCTCTCGCCTCCCCCTGTCCTCAGGACCTGGCCATGCACTCATTGAGCAGTGGAATCCTGTAGGCCTGGTTGGCATCATCACTGCATTCAACTTCCCTGTGGCGGTGTATGGCTGGAACAACGCCATCGCAATGATCTGTGGGAATGTCTGCCTATGGTGAGACCTGCTCACTTTCTTTTCCAGTGATAGGTGATAAAAGTAGCCATTGTTAGGAACTAGCAAAAGTATTTTAAATGTATTGAAATCTGTTCTACTACTCTAGTCTTTCTTTTTTTGTTGTTGAGATTTTTATTGATTTTTAGAGAGAAAGGTAGGGAGAGGGAGAGAGAAGCATCCATACCAGAGAGACACCTCTTGGTTGCCTCCCACACTGTGTCCTGACCAGGGCCAGGATGGAACTTGCATCTTGGAACCTGCAACCCAAGTGAGGCCCTTGACTGGGAATCAAACCTGGGATTCTTTGGTCCGAGGGCTGATGCTCTAACCACTGCTCAGTGGCCCAAGGTATTTGAAAGCTCTATGCCAGAAACAAAGACCAGTTAAATAATCTTTATTGTACTATATTCCCCAAACAGAAAACTAAATAAATAAGTAGGAGGAAAAAAGAACTTTCGATAAGTCACAACATTCTTTTTAAAGCTTGACTCTCTTTTCTTCAATAAGAATTTGATAGTGAATTTCTAAGTTATTCTGAAGCCCTTGGCCAGTGTTCCCATTGATGCATTAAATTTTACATTTTATGAACTATTTGATAGTACAAGTGAAGTGAGAAAATGTCAGCATCTTATAGATGACAAAACACTGATTTCAACTTTCCTGTTCAGTGGAAGAACTAGATTTGTCCTTGCCTGTTTAGCATCTTACCGCTAGTTATAGGCTGATCTAAATGTAGTCAGTTGACTGTACTCAAAGACTGTCTACAAAGCAAGGCTTAGGTGGGAGGATTAATCATTTGGCACCATGTTGCCAAAGGGACCTGTGCTTTCTGGCAGCTCACAAGCCTTCCAACATAAATCATGTTGATTTCTGCTTCACTCAGTTCCCATGATTGGCAGATATTAATGCAGCAGTTCCTATGAGCAGTGCAGCAAGCAGGTTAAAAATTGCTTTTTGTCGTTTTTATATTTATGAAAGTTTTGTAGTCTGCTAGGTCCCAGAGACGCCATGCTGAAGGACAGGTTCCTATTTGTTATGAGAGGCTCTGTTGTCTAAAAAGACTTGCTTCTGCTTGATAATAAAAGGTCTTTAAGATTTCCACCAAATTAAATGGACTTTTTTTTTTTTTTTTTTTTACCCTGTAAAGGAAAGGAGCTCCAACAACGTCCCTCATTAGTGTGGCTGTCACAAAGTGAGTATGTGTGGCTTTCTTTTTCCTGGGTGTGGAGAAATCTCAAAAGGGTGACTGACAGGCACTGAATTTTAATGTGATGTAAAAGTCTCTTATTTCAGGTGGGATTTGGCTGTAATAACACTTCATGTTGTTTTGCAGCTTCCAGAGCTCTTTCAGAGCCACATCCTTTAACTTGGTAGAAACGTGGCTGATACAGATTTAAGTGTTGAAATCGAACTCTTAGGAACATTACTGTCACTTGCAAAAGAGAAGCAAATCCAGCACAGAGGAAATTTTCTTGCAGTTTTGGGGCTCTATTTTTAAACTATTCAACATGTTAGTGGTTTTGTTTCCTACTCAGCTAATTCTTTTATCGCTTTTGTTTAATAGACTGTTAGCAAAGCAGAAAGAAATATTCCAGGGATTCTTCTCACACTATCTAAAATGTATTTTCTCTTTTGATTAAAAATTGTTTTGTTTACTCATATTTGAAAACTTCACAACTGATTGTGTCATAAAATCAATGTTAATAATTTGTCACGCCGGAATCCAGAGATGGTGTACGAGAGCATACCTTTCCATGTGAGTGAGGAAGCACCCTTTATGCTTGGTTGATTTTGTTGGGAAAATTGGGGTATCCCCTTCCCCCACTGAGTGCTGGGAGTGGAGTCCTTATGATATCTCGAGAAAACGAATTTTCTGAGGTTTGCACGGGATGGTGAGTGATTTTTATTTGCATGGAATTTTATCATGGGCTTTCCAAAGTCCCTTTTCCCTTAGTCCAGTTATAGAAGCAAAGCCAGTGACCAGAGTTTCCCTTCCATGTTGCAGCCGAGTGTTGTAAATGTTTCCCTCCATGTCCCGTGGTTCAGGGTTCAGGATCTGGAAGAGGAGCCGCACACAAATGAAAGAGAAAAGATAAGAGATAATTTGGGAATACTGGGGGCCAGGCGGGTAAGTCCAACTCAAGAGGAAGGACTTCCACTGGTGCTCCGGCCTCACCAACCATTTTATAGTCAGAGGTAAACAAGGTAGTGGTTACCATAGTTACACTGTTCTCGTGCATTTCACTTGTTTTGGCAGCACTTGCTATACCGTTGTGTGTGGGGGTCCACATGGCTGTGGGCCACAGGAGAATGCCAGGAAACAGGAGTGAGAGCCCAGGAAGCAGGAATCAACCAGGAGCGTGAACTTTTTTTGTTTAGGGGATTAAATATCTCAAATCTTTGTGTGCTTGCAGTGGCCATGCCCATTCTGGCCATTGACCTATTCCCAGGTGTGACTGACAGTCAAGTACCCTCCGACGTTGTCCCCAGTTCATCACCCCAACTTTACTGAGCATGCGTCTATTTCCTCTATGTCCCGTCTTTCCCCCCAGGCATCTGCAGGGAATAGACTGGTGTCTCCATGGGGAGTGTAAAGCTATAGCTTCCTGGTGAAGCTGCCCAGTGATACGCCTAGAATATTTGGCCTTCCCTTTACTCCTTTCCTGTTATTAATAAGTAGGATAATTGCAATGGTATCATGCTCATGGTTTGCATTCTCTGATTTAAGAATTGTAGAGAGCTTGTGGTGGAGTCTATATATAAGAGGGTCCTCAATATTAGAAGATCATTTATGGCAGCGGTTCTCAACCTGTGGGTCGCGACCCCTTTGGGGGTCGAACGACCCTTTCACAGGGGTCGCCTAAGACCATCGGAAAACACATATAATTACATATGTTTTTGTGATTAATCACTTTGCTTTAATTATGTTAAATTTGTAACAATGAAATTGGGGTCACCACACATGAGGAACTGTATTAAAGGGTCGCGGCATTAGGAAGATTGAGAACCACTGATTTATGGGATACTGGTTTAGGAATTGAAAAGTGAGCTGAAAAAGAAAAATGATTAAAAAAATTTTAAAAAAAGAGGCAATAGTATTTACTTGAAAGGAATGTGTGATATTGAGCATAATATATCCTTCAAGGTAGGGGTGTTTGAATGAAACATTACTTATTACTCTGATACACAAAACACAAAAATGATGAGATTCCCCAGGCAATTTTTTTCAAAATTGGAAACTTAGAACTGGCTTGCCAATTTAAGCAACTGGTTTAAAATACTGTCGGGTTGTTTTGTTTTGTTTTTTAAATACTGTCAGTTTTGGTATTAGTTTTAAGTGTTCTAAGTTATTGTTGCTTTGAGCTGCCTTATAATTACTATATGCTTTAAACATTTCGAAGGGTTTGAAATGCTCACATAGGAACACAGCTGATATTTTAAGTAATTGAGAATATCTTATTTTGCAATAGAAGACAATGAGTAAGATGATGCTAAATTCAGCAAGGATGCTGCCATATCTAACAGATCTTAAATTCACTTAAACGTTCAGACTCATAAGATGAACATAGGCTACAGATCATACCCCTATTTAGAAGGATATGCTAATTTGCCAGGAGGATAGCATTAGGTACTTCTCTTCAGTTGGTGTCTTTGTAGCAGTTTGCACAGTGGTAAGGAGATGAGACCTAGATGGACAGAAGTGGGGGTTGCCCTGACTTCTACCCTAATGGCCCATAGGAGCCAGACTACCTTGTACCAATTCTATTGACAGGGCTTTCAGCTGCCCATAAGGGACATACAGTTACAAGAGTCACTGCACTCAGGGAAGGCCAAAAAGTATGAGGTCCCTATTTATCGTTCTCAGAAGGTTATTGTAATCCAGACACAGTTGGCCAGTCAGGGGTCATTTTTACCGTAAGCCATGTGGTCTGTGTAGGTAGCGTGGTTGACACTCTGACATTTATCAGGGAACCTGGGTAACAAAACTAGACAGTTCACCTAAGGTTAGATTCTCATGCATTAGGGGGAAAGGATTTTGTTAACCTGTAGCCATGGGCACAAAGCAAAACCATTACCCTTCAAGGACAACCAGTTTTCTTGTGCAGACAGGATGTACACTCTAAGTCCCTGGAAAGAATTGTACAATTGGACACCTCGTCTCAGACACAACAGCTGTAGTGTGTGATCCTTGTTGGATGGAAAAAAGAAAATCACTGTAAAGAATATTTTTTATTAAGTTTATTGGGGTGACATTGTTTAATAACATTATATAAGTTTCAAGTGCACAGTTCTATAATACGTCATCTGTATATGCATTGTGTGTTCACCACCCAAAATCTAGTCTCACTTCACCATAAATTTGACCCCCCTTTATCCTCTTCATTCTCCCCTCCCCTCTTCCCCTCTGGTACCCAACCCTTCTGTTGTCTGTGTCTATAAGTTTGTTGTTTTGTTCATATTTTTGTTGCTTTCTGTTTTATATCACACATGTGAGTGAAATCATATGATTCTTGTTTATAAAGGACTTCTTTTTGGGGGGCAGT
>NW_006291231.1:2337947-2342998 GCF_000327345.1 Myotis davidii
CCCTCAGCTGTATCTCCTCACGCCTACTCTAGGTTTGGGGGACACTGGCTCTGCTTTGCAGCAATGTGTTGAACCTTCTCATTTGCTGATGGGGATGCCCTTTCACTTCTTTGTCTTTCTAGGTTTTATTTCTTTTTAAAATTTCTCTACCATCATTTTAATGGATTTGTAACAACAGACCAAAAAAACAAACAAAAAATGCCCTGTGTTCAGTTAACCATCTTGAATCATAGATGTCCCCATAGCTTGGCAGAAAATACTTGAAAACAATGATTACTTGAACTACCTGACCGATGCTTTATATCTTTTATTTATTTTTCAGGTTTAAAAAAAATGTTTTAATTGCTTTTTTAGAGAGAGAGAAAGGGAGAGGGATAGAATGATAGAAACATAAATGAGAGAACATTGACCGGCTGCCTCCTGCACGCCCCCGACTGGGGATCAAGCCCAAAACCTGGACAAGTGCCCTGACCTGGAATTGAACCAGTGACCGTCTGTTGCATGGGTCACCTCTCAACCACTGAGCAACACTGGCTGGGCTGTGTGTGTGTTTGTTTAAATTCTTTTTAAGATTCCCTTAGGGAGGGAAAAAAGAGTTCTACTTTTAAGTGTTTGAAAACCTCATTTCTGTTATGTAAAGAGAAATCCAGGCCTGGATGTTTGAGGGGAGGAAGAGAGAGTTAGGTGGATGGAGTTTTTAAAAAACCCTAAGAATGAAATTGCTCCCTTAGCAGTAATTGCTTTTCCTTTCTAGGATAATAGCCAAGGTTCTGGAGGACAACAAGCTGCCTGGCGCGATTTGTTCCTTGACTTGTGGTGGAGCAGACATTGGGTAAGTCAATACGTGCAGAATATCTTTCTGTTAAGGACCCCAGGCTGATCTACTAGAACCATCTGTCCTAGAAGAACTAAACGCAGTGCAGCTGGAGTGAGCATGGTTTTTTGGAATCATTATCATTATGGATCTCACTGGGCTCTGTCTTTATTAGTGCATAGCCTCTGTTGGAGGATGAGTAAGATATTGCCTTTGTAATTGCCCAAAGCTACTATTATAAGGTATTTATCTCCTACGATAACAAGCTGCTGTAATGGTGGGCAGTCCGTGGCCTGCTGACACTTGATTTATAAAGGTGCGTGCTTACAGAGCAGAGCTGGGGAATTGGAGTCTGGTGTCTCACCGCCACCCCTCGCCCCCCATACCCACCCCCCCAACCCCCAGCCCAAGAGCCTAGTCTATTGGTCTGCGTTCTTCAGCCAGCCAAAACGGGGAACCTTGTGAATATAGCTTCTTTATTTAAATTTATTCAGGGTTTTTTTAGAGTATTCACAGTGTTGTACAACCATCACCATTACCTTATTCCAAAACATTTGGGGGGGCGGGGGAGGCAAAAGAAACCCTGTAGCTATTAGCAGTCATTTCCTATCCTCCCCTTAGCAATGACTAAACTACTTTCTGTTTCCATGGATTTGCCTACTTGAGACATTTCATAAAATCAAATCATGCAGCATGAGGCCTTTGTGTTTCTGGCATATTCTCTTAGCATAATGTCACAGCCTCTTTTTAAGCTGGAACTGACTATATAATTGGTCAGAAGCATGATGAACGAGGTTGTTGTTACCAGCTTAGACTTTGACTGGGTGAGGTTTCATAGGGGTCTTATTGGTGTAGTTCAAATGTTAGTCTCCCTCTATTTTTACCTCATACTGCTCAACTTACTGGGCTATCTCAAAAATGAACAATAAGTACTCCTTTTATTAAATACGTGAAATATACTAGTATGCATAGTGAATTATCTACATGTCTTAAAACATGAGTATAATATCCTTTGACCAATTTGTTCTTAATCTTCTGGGTATCCTTGCCTTTGGCCTTAGAGTAGCTTAAAGAATTGCATTAGTGTGTAGGTGTGCATTACGGAACTGCTGCTTTGGGTATCCGTGCCTGTGTTTGCTGGGGTGAATCTGGGGAGGCCTACATGGTTACATTCATCAAGCTGTTCATGCTCTGTATTGGACTGATGCTGTGACTGCCTGGTTGGCCCACACCAAGCCCGTTGAAGCGCCAAACTGAGCAAATCAATAGTGTCTGGTCTACGTTCCTTAGAAGCAACTGGAACTCCTAGCATAGCCTTTATAAATCATCTTCCACGAGGGATACTTAGGATGTTTCCTACAGTCTAGCTTTTTAATTCTTGAAGAATTAGTAGTTTAAGAGTCTGTAAAATAACTGGGAATCTCATTGAGGAAATGCTAAGGTCACATTGTCAGTCACCCATTTAGGACAGAAAGGACTATCATTCTTAGCAATGTCCTCAAATTGATTTCTGTTTATAGAGAGCTCAGAACAGGTTAGCCTATTGTATTACATGGTTCTACTTGTGAAAATATAGTTCATTTTCATGAAGATCTTCCCTTGCTCTCCTGTAACTTAGACTGCCTTTCCAAGAGCCCATGTCAGGGTTTTCTGGCTGGTACCACTAGGTGGCGCCATTGCTTGGTTTCTCTGAGTGACCTGTTTGTTCTGCAGCACAGCGATGGCCAAGGATGAGCGAGTGAACCTGCTGTCCTTCACCGGAAGCACTCAGGTGGGGAAACAAGTGGCCCTGATGGTGCAGGAGAGGTTTGGTAAGTGTTGGCTTTCTAATGATTTTGATTCTCACAGAAGTATGGATGTGAAATTGAAAAGTTTTTTTGTTTTGTTTTTCTTGACTTTTTCAATGGAGATACCAGCCATGTTTATCTGAATGTCCAAGTAAAAGAAAAGGGTACAGTTATTTTATTAAAATATATTTTATTGATTTTTTACAGAGAGGAAGGGAGAGGGATAGAGAGTTAGAAACATCGATGAGAGAGAAACATCGATCAGCTGCCTCCTGCACGCCCCCTACTGGGGATGTGCCCACAACCAAGGTACATGCCCTTGACCGGAATTGAACCTGGGACCCTTGAGTCCGCAGGCTGACGCTCCATCCACTGAGCCAAACCGGTTAGGACAAGGGTACAGTTATTAGTGGTTTAATATTAGGCAATCGCAAATTTAAATAGCATAATTTGGAAAAGAATGTCATTTTTCTTTCTAAATGACTGTAATAAAATCATATCAAATGTATCAAGTTCTGTCAGGCCTATTAGGCAAATTAAAAAAAGAAAACTTACAATTTAGACAGGAATATAGGACCTATAGAGAATGTGGAATAGAAGATTTAAATCTGTTCCCTCATTTATATAAACATAGCTTTGTACACTCTACTTTATGGCTGATTACAGAGGGTTTGAAAGGGTAATATTGACTCATTTCTGGCTATTGATAGGTTATCCAGCCCTTTTGTTTTGGGGGCATTGTTTTTATGTATTTATTTAAATGGGTTTTTGTTGATTTTTTTAAGAGAGGAAGGGAGAGGGATAGAGAGATAGAAACATCGATGAAAGAGAAACATCATCAATTGGCTGCCTCCTACACACTCCCTACCAGATATTTAACACACAACCCAGGCATATGCCCTGACTGGGAAGCAAACCATGACCTCCTGGTTCATAGGTTGATGCTCAGCTATCCCGGCTGGGCTCCTGTTCCCTTCTTATTTGAAGTAGTAGTTAGTTGTTCTCTCTTAAGTAGTACTATTAGTTAAATGGATTATGATAAAAAAAATATCTTAAGTTACAGGTGCTTTTCATGGAGGGGGCTGGCTGCAGGAGTGTGATTAGGGAGCAAAGAGAGAATTGGAAAGATGTAGGAAGTGTCGGTTCCTTCTCTTCTGCCGCACAGCACTTGAAGCCAGGCAGGAGGAGCTGATGTGAGGTGTGGAATCTTCTGTTCCCTCCCCTTCTCTTGCCATCTCGGGTAGTGCTCTGCCATAGCCAGCAAGCTGTCACCAGATCAGGCTGTAGCAGGAACTAAGGCTGACGGGGCACTCAGTGACTTGGTAATAGCACCCCTCTCCCCTTATCATCAACACTCATTGATGCATGACTGTTCTTGAGCGTGGACGTGAGGACCTCTGCTGCTGTCACATACACTCCTGATGCTCTATCCACTGAGCCAAACCGGTTAGGGCTGTTTTTTTTTTCTTTTTTAACAGCTAATAATTTAAGGAGAAGTTATAAGATATTAATCAGAAAATAAAGCAAAGTTAATTTGATAGTTTGATCTCAACTAAATGTAAATGCACAGGAAAAAGATTGGAAGGCACAATACCAAATTATAAGGACAGATTTCATGATGACCTATGGGCCATAGCTTTTTGCCTGCTTGATACATTTTGCTCCTTTTAAAAAATAATTTTCTACAATGAGCACATAATTGTTAAACCTTTTTTATTATGATAGATGTATAAAAATTTACCATTTTAACTATTTTTAAGTGTGTAGTTCTATGGCATTAAGTATATTTACATTGTTGTATAACCATCACCAATATCCATCTCCAGATCTTTTTTTTTGTCTTCCCAATGGACGCTCTGTATCCATTAAAACTAACTCTCCATTTCTGCTTCTCCCTGGCCCCTTGGCAACTACTATTCTACTTTCCGTCTCTGTGGACTTGACTCTTTTAGGAAGCTCATATAACCAGAATCACAATATTTGTCCTTCTGTGACTGGCTCAAGTCATTTAACATAATGTCTTTAAAGTTCATCCATGTTGTAGAATTTTCATTCTTTTTAAGGTTGAATACTATTTCATTATATATATACACACTAGTAGCCCTGCGCACAAACCCGTGTGCCAGTAGCTCTCTGCGGGGCCTGGCTGCTCCGCACCTGCTGCCCAGAGGCTCTCTGTGGCCTCTGGGCCGCGGAACGCTTGCCTTGTCGCCAGGGCAATGATGCAAGCATGTCTCCCTCTCCATCTTTCCCGCCCCTCCGCTACTCCGTGCCCGCTGCCCAGAGGCCCTCCGAGGCCGGGGTAGAATGCTTGCCTCGTCGCCATGGTAACAAAGCAAGTGTTCCACCAGGCCGCTCATGCTGCCCGCTCTCAGCAGCCGCTCCCCCCAGGACTGGGAGACTCCAGCGGGGCTGAGAGGACTGGGTGTCGCCATCTTGTGGCTTTTCTG
>NW_006291231.1:2343013-2371336 GCF_000327345.1 Myotis davidii
ACCGTAGTGTGGCTATGGGAACCGCCATCTTTGTGATGGAGTGATGGTTAATTTGCATATCATTAGATAGGATTTTTTAGCCAGTCATCCTTTAGTGGACACTTGGGTTGCTTCCACCCTTTAGCTGTTGTGAATAATGCTGCTGTGAACATGGAGTACAGATGTCTGTTAGAGTCCCTGCTTTTACTTCTTTTGGCCCTGTACCCAGCAGTTAAATTGCTAGATCATTCATATGGTAATTCTGTCTTTAATTTCTTGGGACATTGCCATGTAGTTTTCTATAGTGGCTACACCATTAACACTAACTTGGGGTTTTTTTTTTTTGGATATAACGTTAAACTTAGAGAAAAGTTCTAAGACACACAGTAATTCCTATATAGCCTTAACCAGATTCACCAATTGCTTACATTTTTGCCCCATTTGTGTTATCATTTTCTCTTTCTCCAGTAGCACACACACACAAATGCACACTCGCACATATGCACACACGTATATTGTGGTTGCATGTTATTTTGAACCATTTGAAAAGAGTTGAAAACCTGTGTTCCTTTACCACTAAGTATTTCAGTGTATTTCCTGAGAAACAAGTACGTTGTGTCATATAACCACAGTATAATGATTAAAATCAGGAAATATTTCATTGATTCAATGTTCATGCTATGTTTTAAGTCAGAAAATAAATTAAAACATAACTGGGATAGATTATGATTTGAGGCCATCTGTCAGTGTGCATGCAATACTAAAATAGGCATTAATGTGTGTTTATATGTTTTTAGGGAGAAGCTTGTTAGAGCTTGGAGGAAATAACGCCATTATCGGTAAGGCTGCTCCCTGTTTTTGTTTGTTTTCCATTAAGAATATCTTCAATAGCTGTCCTGAGTATATAGCTCTTGTAGGAACTCGTCTGGTCTGTTTTTGTACGTGCCTAAGGCCTGACTCACATCTTCAGGAACTTTACTTATGAGACAGGACACATGGTTTGAAGGCAGAGATAATGAGGAAGGAAGGGTGTTCGTGTTTGGAAAATGTAACCTGGGCTTAGAACGTGTGTGCAAGACTTCCTAATGTGGCATTGTTCCTTGTTTTTCCTCCTCCCATCTTCTGAAAACTGGCCACGTGTGTCTCTAGAAAAAGTAACTCTTATGTGACTTTCATTAAGATTTCAAAAACATTAGTTTGTCTTTTGTGGAATATTTGGTGCTTTTATAACAGAAGGAACGCTCCGCTCCCTTAAGGCATTTTAATCACTCACCTGTAGACTTGGTCATTGCGTAAGTCTGTTTCTCAATTACTTGGCACAAAAGGAAATAATCTACTAGTGTAACTGGATAATATAATGACCATCAGTAGGTTGAGACAATAGAAGCGTGGGTTTTGTGATAAAAAGCACACTTGCTAATTTGTACATTGCCATCACCATCGTGTTTAAATGGTTGCACATTTGTGGTGTATGCCAGAAATTTTAAAAGTAGATGGCAAAGGGTTTATTCAAGATGAACTTCTAATGTAGTTTTAAAAAGTGAGTTCATTTAAAAATGTAGTTAGCACTCAGTGGACACTGGGTGCTCAGCTGGTTTCCTATGCGTTGTTCATTTAATCCCCAGAATAACCCCAGGAGGCAGATACCATTATTTATCTCATTGGAAGGTTACACTCTGAGGCTTAAAGTGAGCATGGTATGTGCCCAAGTGACGGGCCAGGAGGTGGTGGAACCAGCATTGATATCCTGGCAGCCAGACCCCACAAAACTGCTCTTTCCTCACCTCCTTGCTATCACCCATTAGTACCCCAGACATTATCCCATTTTATGGCTGAGGAAATTGAGGCTTAAAAAGGTAAAATAACACAACTAAAAAGTGGTGGAAACGGACAAGAACCCGTGGTCTGCTTGGTTGCACAAACCCCCTTCTTACCCATCATGCTAGTCTGGGAATGCTGTTAGTTTGGAAAAGGGACAATGGAAGATGTAGAGGGAATCATGTCTGTAAGTTTCTCTAAGGGGTAAGAAGGAAGGAATTACGAGTCATATAAAGGGAAGGGTTAACTTTGTAAAGACTGGGCTAGTTTTTCTCCTGAGGGTGAGGAAGGAATGCGCAGAAGCAGAGGAATTGGAATGACGGCATCGGTCCTTCAGAGGAGCAGAGGACGCTGGGAAGGGTCCCCTGCGTGTGGTCACTAAGTGGGGTGAGGTAATCCAGAGAAGGAGTGAAGAGCGTGAGGGGTTTCAGAAATTTGGACACACTTCTGTAGGAGCAACACGAGTATTTCAGGGCCTGGACTGTGCAGGGTGGGGTAGATGCTAGCGAGCCAGTCTGCAGGGTGATGGTCCAAAGCTTCCCCCGCTCTCCACGGGCCCAGGGAAGATGGCATCAAGGTGGGCCTCGGGGTTGAGACTGGAGAGAAGGAAAGCTGACAAAAAGGATGGTGGTCTTAGAGAAGAGACCTCAAGGAGGCTGCAGAGCAGGCTTAGTATCAGGAACTGGGAGGCACGAAAGGTGAAGAAGTCAGAAGAGCGAGAGCCTCCATGCACATCTGTCCTGGGATAAAGGCCTTGGGGCCATCTCTCAATTCTCATGTAATCTTTTTAGCAAGTACCTTGTCTGCCTACTTCACAACACTGATGGGTGTGTGTTTGTGCTTCTCTAAGCTTTTGAGGATGCGGACCTCAGCTTAGTGGTTCCATCAGCTCTCTTTGCCGCCGTGGGGACAGCCGGCCAGAGGTGCACCACTGCGAGGCGCCTGGTGAGTGTGTGTGTATAGGCATGTGAGGTTGTCCTGCTCTTCACATTGTACAGGTAGGGAGGTGTCGTAGAAGTACTTCCTACCCATCATGCTAGGTGGCGAATAATGTGGCCCTGTTCTCTTCTCAGCCAGGGACTGTCTTACCCTCCAGCCTAGGATAAAAGCAGTTTCTCTCTAACTGGTTGGACTTAGACTGGGAGGTGAAACTGTTTTCAGTCCTTCACCCAGCACAATATGTACAAAGTCCAAAGCCACTTAGAGACTAAAGCAAGCTTTAATATTTGACAAGTTCTAAAATTGTTAGCAAAAAGATAGACAGCCTTGGCTTTTACTTATAAAAGCATTTTAGAGATTTTAATTTTTGTCTTATAAGTCAAGTCTTAGATTTGACTTGATATGACATGGTTTATTGAAAAGTAAATGACTATGTGCTTTCTATAAATAAATAAATACATACATAAATAAGACATTAATATTCTATATAATAAAAGGCTAATATGCAAATTGCCCCCTCAACTGGGAGTTTGACCAGGAGTTCGACCAGGGGGCGGGGCCAGCCGGCCAACCACCTGCAGCCCCTCCTCCTGGCTGGCCCTGCCCCCAACCGTCCCCCCACACCCCCTACCCTCGATCAGGGGCCAGGCAGGTTGGCCAACAATCGGGGGAGGCCTGCCGGACCCCAGCCATGCACAAATTCATGCACTGGGCCTCTAGTGTGCATATAAGGAGATGATGTTTAGCTTCAGCATGAATAGGGTTAATGTTAATCTCCACACTCAGATTTGGGCTGGGTTTCAAGTTTTGTGTCAGATATATCCTTGATTTTCATGACTCTCTTGGTAATGAAAAAACTGTGTACAACTAGACAAGTTTGGTTAGGTTCAAAATTTGGCTACATTTGTCATTTTTAAGTCATTAGTGCTAAGTTTTCCTCCTGTAATTAAAAAAACAGTTTACAGTTGAATTACAGAGGAATTGATTTTGGGTTTTTACTCTCACCCACAGTGAGTCTGAGCAGATTCTTCATAAGGTTGATATAGTCTAAATTAACAAAAATAAAAGATATATGAAAATTAAGTCTTTACTTTTCCCAAAACATTATTTATTCATTTTTCCTGTATTTTACAACAAAAGAACACCTTTTCTTGTTTTTACATTACTCAGTTGAAATTCTCAAAAAAGATCTACGACACAATATTCATAAAGCATTTACAGTTTATTAAACTTAAACATTTATTCCATTAATGCTGAGAAGAAAATGAGTTCTTTTTTTAAAATATATTTTATTGATTTTTTACAGAGAAGAAGGGAGAGGGAATAGAGAGTTAGAAACATCGCTGAGAGAGAAACATCGATCAGCTGCCTCCTGCACACCCCCCACTGGGGATGTGCCCACAACCAAGGTACATGCCCTTGACCGGAATCGAACCTGGGATCCTTGAGTCCGCAGGCCAACACTTTATCCACTTAGCCAAACCAGTTAGGGCAGAAGAAAATGAGTTCTTTAAAAATGGTTAGCCTATACAATAAAACCCTAATATGCAAATGGACTGAACAGTGGAATGACTGGTTGCTATGATGCACACTGACCACTAGGGGGAAGATGCTCAATGCAGGCAATGCTCCCTCGTGGTCAGTGTGCTCCCACAGGGCTCATGGCTGGTGAGTGCAGTGGTGGTGGTGGGAGCCTCTTTCACCTTTGCTGCAGACGGGCAGTAAGAGGGGTCCTGGACTGCAAGAAGGATGTCCGCCTGCCGGCTTAGGCCCGATCCCCGGGAGATCGGGCCTAAGTTGGCAGGCGGACATCCCCCGAGGGGTGTGCCATAAATATCTGTCCACATATATCCCCTAAATAGTGCTATCTTGTATCAGGTTATGGAGTGAGAGAATTAATGATATAAAAGAAGATTCCATCTCTGTCTTCATATTGCTTAAAACAGTTGTAAACAGAGGCAACCGGGCTTCTAGTAATCTTAATAATATGACAAACTATGAAATGCCATAAAAGGAGCATTTCTCTATTCAGCCAATTTTTTCTTTTCCTTGTTTTTCTTAGAGCAAATATATATATCCATGCCCTATATATACACACACACACACACACACACACATTTTTATTGATTTCAGAGAGGAAAGGAGAGGGAGAGAGAAACATCAATGATGAGAGAGAATCACTGATTGGCTGCCTCCTGCATGCCTTCTACTGGGATCAAGCCCGCAACGCAGGCATGTGCCCTGACCAGAATTGACGCGTGAACTCCTGGTTCATAGGTCAGTGCTCAACCACTGAATCACACCAGCCAGGGCATGCTTTATATTTAGTGTTAAAAAGTTAGAAGCTATTATTAGTCATTGCCCAAATCGATTTCCATAGAACATTTAAGTGATATGTAGAAAAATCTATCGCAGTACTACAGACTAAAGTACTACTCATAATGTCAATGTGTTTGCCATATGGAGACCAACTCAGAGAATGGATGGCTAGACGAGTTCACCTCCACCACTGGGAGCATAGCATGGAGCTCATGGTCCCACCCAGAGTGAGTCCAAGGCATGTCCTCACCTGAGTAAGGCCTCACTCTGGAGATCTTGGCCTGAGGCTGAGAGCACCTGGTTACACGGCAGCAGAGGTCAGGTGACAGATCACTGTGGTGTGTGTTTTCCATGACTCATGCAGGCATAGTGGGGGGATAGGTATACTTAGGTTTTCTGCTGCTTAAGTTATCCAGTCCTCTAGAATAGAAACAGGCATAATTGATTGTAAAGCTTAGTCAAATGGATCCCTAGAGATATGGTCAAGACTTGTCTCATGGTTTTGTTCTAACAGCCACCTAGAGGAAAGTATTATCTTCATGTAGTAAACAATTAAAATTAGAAATTATACAATTACAAAAATAAACATACTTGTACTTGCATATGTTTTAGAGATCACAATTTTTCAAAATTTATTATGAACTATAAATTAGCACTATTGAGAAAAACTGTACATTGTTAACAAATTTGTACATTTATTTGACGATTCCCTTGCGTATTTCTTTTTCCACTTAGTTTTTGCATGAGAGCATCCATGATGAAGTTGTAAATAGACTTAAAAAGGCCTATGCACAGGTCCGGGTCGGGAACCCATGGGACTGTGAGTACCTGGTTGACAAGTGTTTCTGAACTCCCTTTCCTGAGAGGACTGAGGGCATACAGAGCAGGTGATAGGGGTTGAGGGTGACACGTCTGCTCCTAGGTCCGGATCTAGAGTGCTTGGTGTGGGCTCGGGGGTTCCCCGGGGCGTAGTGTGCAGCTGGGATGGGTGTGATGAGCTCTTCTCTCTTCACTCCTGTTCCCCTCGTCTAAGCCACCACCGTCCTCTCTCATGGAAGGCTGCAGGAGTCAGCAGACACACTTCCTGCTTTTACCTCTGCCTTCCACAGTGACCAGAGTGATTTTCTTAAATGTACTTAGATGATTCACTCTTATTTTAAATATTCCAGTGACTTTTCTTTGCTCTTTGACTAAAATCTAGATTTTTTTCCTGCTCTTTCTTTAGCAGATTCACCATCTGTGTGATCTGACCTACGCTGCCTCCCCCTTTACCTCCTGACCTCTACCCCTGCCCTCCTACCTCCTGACGTCTGTTCCCGGGCTCCTACCTCCTGACCTCTGCCCCCGGGCTCCTACCTCCTGACCTGTGCCCTGGGCTCCTACCTCCTGACCGCTGTCCCCGGGCTCCTACCTCCTGACCTCTGTCCCCGGGCTCCTACCTCCTGACCTCTGTCCCCGGGTCCTACATCCTGACCTCTGTCCCCGGGTCCTACCTCCTGACCTCTGTCCCCGGGTCCTACCTCCTGACCTCTGTCCCCGGGTCCTACCTCCTGACCTCTGCCCCTGGGCTTCCTGAGCTCCAGTGTTCCAGCCTCCTCTCAGTGCTGGGGTCCCAGGCTGTCCTGCTGTTCTCTCTGCTGGGAAAGCTCTTCACCCAGATCTTCCCGCAGCTAGCTTCCTGCTTCAAGGCCACCTCCTCCTGAGCCTACCTGCCTTCCTTCCTCCTCTTTCCTGGCTCACCTGTAACGCTCTGCTTTCTGGCAGCCGCCCATGGGTGGCATAGGCTCTCCCCTGTAAATTGCACACCAATTGCTGAGCCTGTGAAGGTCCTAGGCAGCGGTTCTCAACCTGTGGGTCACGACCATTGGAAAACACATACAGCCTATCAGATACTTACATTACGATTCATAACAGTAGCAAAATTACAGTTACGAAGCAGCAACGAAAATAATTTTATGGTTGGGGGTCACCACAACATGAGGAACTGTATTAAAGGGTCGCGGCATTAGGAAGGTTGAGAACCACTCTCTAGGACCTAGAGAGTGGTCACCCTGCAATAAATGAACAGGCGCACACTGGTTGATCTAAACCAGGGGTTGATACACACATTTTGGCCTGCCACTTGTTTCTGTAAAGAAAATGTGTCAGGACATGGCCACCCTACTCGTTTACCTATCTTCTGTGGCTGCTTTCAACTGCAGTGGCCAATTGAGTGGTTGTGACGGAGACCACATCTGTCATCTGAAGCATTACATATTTACTGTCTAGCTCTTGACAGAAAAAGGTTGCAGATACTGTTCTAAACCGAGAGGACATAGGAAGGGATTGGTTCCTTGGGAAAGCTGTTAAAAGAATAAAATGCCGCCATTTAAAGGACAATGAAGGACATTCCTTTTTCTCTCCAGCTAACGTTCTCTATGGGCCACTCCACACCAAACAGGCAGTGAACATGTTTCTTGGAGCAGTGGAGGCAGCCAAGAAAGAAGGAGGCACCGTGGTCTACGGTGGCAAGGTGAGGACAGCCCGGAGCTGGGCAGTGAGATTTCCACCTCTCCCTGGGTGACAGGTCCCCGACTGCCCTCTTCCTTCTCTCCTCCTTTTTGTAAGGGGGATACATGCTTTAAACCATGACATCGTAAACCGCATGGGAATTTCTGGAAGGACACACAAGAATCTCAGGGCTGTGGTTGCCTTTGAATTGAGTCTGCAGGCCAACGCTCTATCCACTGAGCCAAACCGGTTAGGGCAAGTTATGTGATTTTTAAAATCATCAGTTGTAACTTTTTTTCAATGCTACTTGGCTGTGACACATGGCACAGCTCTCTATCCTAGATTTCTCTTTTTTCCTTTTTATCGTTGACCAAGTTAGAGCCAATAGGAGGCAGAGAAAATTTTCATTCATGATGAGAAGTTACTGTGCAGAAACAATTCACCTAAAATGGTGTTGGCTTTTTTCTCATTAAGTATCAGCAAAGATACCTGACCACAAGTACTAGAAAACAAAATGCTTTCATTGTTTTTATTTCCTTTCTCTGCTGAAGGTTATGGATCGCCCTGGAAATTATGTGGAACCGACAATTGTGACAGGTCTTGCCCACAATGCATCCATTGCACACACAGAGACTTTTGCGCCGATTCTTTATGTCTTTAAATTCAAGGTAAAAAAAATGGGTTCTGGCTCTCTCCTCTTTAGTCTAATGTTGAAACAAACATTAGAAGGCCAGGAGAAAATGAAGCTGTATTAAATTTCACTCGATTTGCTGTTAGGGAGGTTTTAGAAAGTCCTTCGGATTGGTATAAATTTGGAAGTTATGGGTAAAATATGATGGGTGAACACTTAAACTATAGAGCATGTCAAGCAAGCTGCCAGGGAAACCAAGACTGTTGCAATTTATGGAGATTGGCCCTCATCTCCTGTATCACCTGATTGTGAGCCGAGTGGGCCAAAAATCTGGCTTCTGTGCAGAAGGACTAGAGAGTGGGATAGAGTAGAGCCACATACCAGCTGACGAAATGAGAAGAGTGAGGGGAACGTTAAGATCTTCAGTTGCGGTCTGTATCTGAGGACAGGCTATGGCGGTTATAGCAGATGAAGAGAACTACAGGGTCTCCTTCCCCAGCGTGAAACAGGCCCCAGCCCTGCCAGATCCTATTTAGAGATTGAATCAAGGTCTGAATGTGCCATGATTGACTGTGGAGGAGTAAGGAGAATCACACCTTATTGCAATCACATGATTGAATTTCCTAACATCTTCCTTAAAATTGTCTTATGTTTCACATATGGTGATTAGAGGGTAAAATTTCATGTTTTGTAGTGTGTGCTTGTGTGACTATGAGCTCTCGAGCAAATAATTTAACCTCTTGGGGCTCCTTTGCCTCATCTGTAAATTGGGGATAATAGAAAACCTGTGTCAGAGGGTGAGGAATAACTAACTAAATGCATGCTAAGTGGTGGTCAGTGTGTTGCACTTAGTAAGAATTCAATAACTATTAGATATTACATATAATAGCTTGAATGGAAGAATGTACTGGGAGCCTGGAGGAAAGATTTTTGTTCCCTAAAGTACAGTTGGGGAGAAAACCCTACAAAGGCACTGTAAGAGAAATAGACGTGTGACTCTGTGGTTTCCTTTTTTGCACTAACATTATCCTGGTGCACCTCATGAAATGAGTCTCACAGTAACTTTGACCCAAACCCCGTGTCATCTAAAAGCTTTGAACACCTGTCCTTTCAGAACGAAGATGAAGTCTTTGCCTGGAATAATGAAGTAAAACAGGGACTTTCAAGTAGCATCTTTACCAAGGATTTGGGCAGAATCTTCCGCTGGCTTGGGTATAACCTTGTTTATTTTTAAAACCTCTGTAAGTCTGATTTGTGTGGTGATGGACTTTAAAAAAAAACACATGAAACCATCATAGTTGAAAATCCATTCTTTGGCACTGAAAGTCTTAGAATTTGTTTGGATTGTTTTTTATTTTTTACTTTCCTATATGTTGCTCTCATCATGCCTCCCTTTATACACACAGACCGAAAGGATCAGACTGTGGCATCGTGAACGTCAATATTCCGACGAGCGGGGCTGAGATTGGAGGCGCCTTTGGTACGTGCAGCACGTGTCTGCTTTTCCGTGTTGGGCAGTGTCTTGGCCTGCTAGGGCTGCCATAGCAAAATACCACAGACCAGGTGGCTTCAACAGCAGAAATGAATTTGCTCACCGTCCTGGAGGCTGGAGTCCAAGATCAAGGTGTTGGCAGGTTTGGTTTCTCCTGAGGCCTCTCTCCCTGGCTTGAGGCCACCTTCCTCCTGTGTCCTCACATGGCCTTTTTTCTGTACACACACCTCTGGTGTCTCTTCCTCTTATACGGACACCAGTCCTATTGACTTCGGGCCCTAACTTTATGACTTCATTTAACCTTAATTACCTACTTAAGTCTTTTATTCATTTGTTTACTGAGCTCAGCTACAATCTGAGTGCTTGGAGGCTGGGGCTTCAACATGTTCATGGGGGAGGGGATACAATTCAGTTCATAGCAGGCAATAAAAGAAAAGAGTAGTAGCTTTTAGAAAAGTTTGACCAAGAAACTGAAATACTCATCTTACCTGTCTAACATGCCTGAGAAAGCTCACATTCCATATTCCAAGTGACTGTCCAGGGCCCTGCCTTCTATTCTCAGCCGTGGCGTCACACTAAGGCAGGGCCCTCAGCCTGAGGTGTGTGGACCCTTGACGTGGCATCTGTTTTCCGGGGAGATAGTTAAGACCCCCCCAAAATTAAGACCCCTGCTTTAAAGACAAAATTTCAGACAAAAAATTCTGGTTTGTATTGGCAAAATGGACATAGTAAATGTTAAATGTTATCTTTCATCTTAGATGAAATACTAAGTTGTTTCTTTTCACGGAGTCTTGTTTCCAATTTCTTATTTATTTATTTTTTTCCACCTCCAGGCCATCACCACCACCACCACCCCTCACCTATTTTCTCTTTATATGCTTTGAGTTCTCAGTGCTTAAACTTAATCATAGTAATAATTTAAAAAATCTTTCCAACAGTCATTTATTGTTTTACTTATTTAAAAATGTTCCAAAGTATAGTAAAAACAGATTGCCTTTAATTATATAGAGAAGCAAAACAAGCATTCATTAATCCTTGTGAAAGTTTAAATAATTTGGGGCATTCTTTCCTATATTTTAGACAAAACTATAATTACTTTTCAGTGGGAAGACTTTGACAAAAGTTTCCTGCTTTCATTTCATCCCGTCACCCTTGCCCTCCACTATTTAGTGGCCTGAATGCATCTGTCTGTCCTTCTGTAATCCTTTAATCCCTGCATCCAGCCCATGCCTCCTCTCTCCAATGGACTCTTCTTCATTTCAGCCCTCACATTAATGTTAAAAAAATTTAAAGTTTTAGAATGGAAAAAGAAGTTCTGCCCACACTTCTTCTCCCTCCTTCTTTCCCAGAGGCAACCATTTTGAGATCCTCACTAAAAGAAAACAATAAATTGACTCTGAATGTACAATTTTTCTAAGTAGTGTGCTTTCACAGCACTCTGTCGCAGCTTTAGACCCTCTGCTTTGCTCAATTAACCTTCTTAATTCTTCTCTTCCCCATAAGCGATGTGACACTGTTGTGTGGGGTGCGGTCCAGAGGAAAGGTGGTACTAGAGTATTCTCCAGTGGAGTCACGAGAGATGAGCTTACTTGTAACTCCCAGCAGGGGATTGTGACAACACAGGTAGTCTGCCAGGAAAGCTCATGACAGACTCCGCACCCAAGCCTTCTGCTGGGGCCTGGTCACGGAGGCGCCTTCTGCTTGGCACATCCCCCAAATTCCAGGCTCTCAGAGGAAGGCAGGTGTTGCACATAAACCACATTGTTTGTACAGAAACAGTACAGGCCCAATGAGGCACCTCAGTCATTCAGGGAACTTTTATTATCCGTGTAGGGGACTGTGCAGCAGCTATGGGCCCAGGTGCAAGCAGACCTGCTATGCTTTTTCTGCGTAGTTCAGTTTTGAATTAATTTTTCCTCAGAGTTTTGGAGCTGTTTGTCTTCTGGTTGCTAGTATTGTGTTTGGAAAGCCCAGTCCACTTTGATTTCTGATCTTTCTCCCGTTTTTAAAAATATGTCTGAAGTTTCATAGTAATATGCCTCAGTGGAGATCGTTGTACAAGTATCTGTGGGCCAGTTAGTGGGCCAGTGTGTCCTTGGATGGTGGGACTTACAGTTTTCCGTTCTGATTTTGCATTGGCAGTGTTTCTTTGAAAATTTTTCCTTTGATTTTTCTCTATTTTAATTTCTGGAACTCCTATTATTTAAATGTTACCTCTTGATAAAATTGATTGATTTTATCGTTTCCCTCCTTTAGTCTTTTTGTTTTTTATATGGGAAATTTCCTCAAATTTTTCTCCTAATCCTTCTATTAAGTTTTTTCTCATCTGCTGTTATTAAAGACAACACCAAGACATTTCTTGTGCTTTGATGACACACTTTTAAGTAGTATCCTTTTCTTATTTCCATGGATTCATTATCTTCTTATAATCTGAGGATATTAATTTAACATTTAAAATATTTTATTATAAAAGCAGTTTATGTATATTATAAAAAAATTACACATAGATCACCATAAATGAGAAATAAAAACATTTCCACTGTCAGAAGTTCTATTCATAACACCTTGGTCTACTGGTAAAGTTTTTTAAAAAGGTTTCCTTCTTCCTGATACATTTCTGTTTCCTCTTAATTTTATTTTTTCCCCTCCGATTTTCATGTTTATTTTGGTCTCTGTCTTTTATCCATTTGTGTGCAAAGGAAATTGGGCTAAATGTCCAGGAACTGGTCAGGTAGCTCTGGTCTCCTTTTGGTGTCTTCCCTCAGTGGGTAGGAGCCCACACAGAAAGAAACAGCCCAGGAGATGAGATTGAGCTGCCTTTGTGTTCCTCCAGGGGGAGAAAAGCACACCGGCGGTGGCAGGGAGTCCGGCAGTGACGCCTGGAAACAGTACATGAGAAGATCTACTTGGTAAGAAAGGCTTTGGGAAGACGGGTTTGGGCTTAAAGCTATTGCAACGTGCATTTACGCTCTTCTCCTTTCTGCTCTGGCTTTATGCATTTCCATTTAATTTTATTTTTCTAATGTTCCACGCTCTCCCCTCCATTTTGTACTATTATTTTTCTACTTTCTTGTCCAGCTTTAGCTAGTGCCCAACAGCCAACTATGAAACCATCTCGTTGGTAGTTTCTACCCAGAGACAGCATAGGAACAGGACACTGGGGGAGGTGTCCACCAGCAGGAGAAAGTGGAAGAAGCTGTCCTTTTCTAGTTTTCTCTTTGGGCGCAGTTACCACCCTTGCTACCTATAGAATCAAAAGGAGAGAAGGTGTGCAGGGGCTTAGGGGCCTGGCTAGCAAGCGGGGGGATCCCAGTTCTCTGAATAGCAAGCATGACCCTTGGAAGTTGGACTAGCTCATCCCCCAACACATGGGTAGCTGGTGAGGGAGCTGGCTTCTGGGAGATTTTGACTAGGAGTTGTTTCTTTTAAATGTACACTGTTCTTGCCTCCCCCGCGCCCCCCGCCCCCATGGTTAGAAATAGCTTTACCCAAGTGCAATACAACAGTATGTAGGGCCAGGCCTCTGTGGTGTTCTGTTGCAGAAAGAACATGGGGTGGGGAACCCATCCTCATCCCATTGACTGCTTCCCACTAGTTCTGTAACCTGAGGTGGGTTTCTCAGCCTCGGCTCCTCATGGCCTTAGTGCTTTGTGTCTGTCGGGAATTTCTGAAGTGCTTTTGGCTACGGCTTGCCAAGTCTTTGCCTGATTCCCGTTCTTTGAAGTCACTTACATTCTTTTTCCTTTTCTTGTGCATTTGAGATCTAAAGCAGAAAACACTGTACTGTGGCCTTTTGGGAGCCCATTTAATGAGACTCCTTTCCTCTTAGGAGAAATGAGATAATTACCAGATAACTGACTAACAGGGACGCTTTTATTTTCTAAATTATTATAGTTCTTACTTTTTATCACAATGGGAATGAATATCTGTGTTTTTCCTGTTAATTCAATACATTATTGAATTCAGTACACGTTATTGAGAGAGAGGAAAAAGATTGTTATAGTCCCCATATTCTTGTGCTCTGAAAACTATGAATAACATGTATGCTGTGTTTTTCCAGACTTTTGTGTTCCTCCTTTTTTTTTTTCTTTTATAAAACTGGATTCATACTGGATTGTTGTGATATTTCCTTCACCATCCTGCAATTTGGACATTTCACGTTGTTAACATATAGATCTGCTACATTTTTTAAAGGCATAAAAATATTCGATATTATGTACATGCTCTCCTTCATTTAATTTTGTTCATTTTTTCCCCCTCCTTAGTACCATCAACTACAGTAAGGACCTTCCGCTGGCCCAAGGAATCAAGTTTCAGTAAAGGTGCTTCAAGTTGACATTACTTCAAGTCTTCTAAGTTTTCTTGCAGGTCTGTCTTCTGAAGAAGACAAAGAAATTAAGATTTTCCCTGAATAAATGCATCTTTTTGAGTATGACAGTGGCTAATCCTTTATGCCTCCGAGGTCCTGACTAAATCAAGAGACTCATTTAAAAAAAAAATTGTCATGGCATAGCCATATTTAGTATTAGACAGGAAAATGGATTTTTATGTTACTAGTAGTTACTAATTTTTTAAAGTTTATGATTATAATTTAGAAAAAAAAGTACATGCCAGTGTAGGAATTTGGAAAAACAGAACGTATAAAATATAAATCTTCTCGGTAGCTGCAGGAACATCTGAGCAGGTAAAGAATATTCTGATGGGTCTTGATTCCCATCGCCCTCTTCTGGCCTGCGATGGAAAGAGGGCGTGTCTTTATGTATGGGGACCATAGCACAGCGTCTGTGGAATGACTGAGGTGTTCATCATCATTGCGACTTCTCTTCTCGCGGTGGCTTGTGTCACCACAGGAGAGGTTTGTGGGGAGGACAAACCTATCACTAGCTATCACTCCTGCCTTGGAGCGGGCACCTGCCGTGAGAGCGTATGTGGATTTCTTCTGCAGCCTCAGGCCATCCTCATTAGCTGGTAGGCTTCTACGGGTGCCCTTCTGTGGTTGCTCTCGGGGAATGACCGCGTGTGTGGCAGCATGCGTCGAGTGAACTCAGCAATGTGCACTTGCTCTTTGCCGAGAATCGCTTCCTTCTCGGGGGAAGCCGCCCAGGAGCCCTCGGGGTTCAGTCCAAGCCCCCGTGGAGCTCGAATGGCTCCTGCAGTTCTGTCTTCCCGTGGTCTGTGCTCCATAGCACTCCTGCCAGATTGGACTGGGCAGATGCCTTTGAGGACGACATTTGTAGATGACCTGATGCATTTTCACAGCTGGCACAGAGTTTGGGGTTATGACAGAGAAGCAAGCAAATGGAAAAAAATAAGCAGTTGTAAATTTATCCGGAAAGGAAAGTTACTGTGTGACCACTGCTCACTGAGGTATGTTGCTGTCAGCCTTGAATATGAATCAAGCCAAATGCTGATGATAGGCCATTTGAGAACATGTTGGTGGGAAGAAGTTAGGGGTGAGGAGGTTAGAGAGGCAAACAGTTCTTCATGTTCAGTAGTGGAAAATCAGTAATACCTAAAATTAGAAAGGAAAGAGATAGCAACTTGGGCTTATAAAAATAGGTAAATTCCAAAAGAATCATTGCTTCAGGGAAGGCATGTGGAGGGTGGGGGGTGGCAACAGGATAGAGTGCTATTTTTCATAGCTAGTCCTGTAGAGATATTTCACTCTTCAAATCAGGACAACGTATAATTGAATAAAAATTAAAATCACACGCCGAGACCGGTTTGGCTCGGTGGATGGAGCGTCGGCCTGCGGACTGAAGGGTCCCAGGTTCGATTCCGGTGGAGGGCATGTGCCTTGGTTGCGGGCACATCCCCAGTGGGAGATGTGCGGGAGGCAGCTGATCGATGTATCTCTCTCATCGATGTTTCTGACTCTCTGTCTCTCTCCCTTCCTCTCTGTGAAAAGATCAATAAAATATATTTAAAAAAAAATTAAAATCACACAGAAAAGCAAATGAATCAGGTACTTGGAATCCTGCGTTTCCAGACCCCCCCTCCCCCACCCCGCTCACACCTGCACACTTGTCTACCCCCATTATTGAACAAGGGGTTCTTTTTTAATATCTCATAAGGTGATCCTCCCAAAAGCCGAATTTCCTTCCATTTTTAAAGTTTAAAATAGACTAGATTATTCTGTATTGATACATTTATACTTTTTAATACAAGTGGTTGCTTAAGAAAATTGTGCAATGTGGGCATTTACTTTAAAGATCTTTGCTGTGGTTTCTTGTGTCAGTGTTAAGTATCCTAGCTCTGTCGTATTTACTAACTAAGGCTGTCTGAAGAAAGTAAAGCACTATTAAAACATTTTTAGAAACCATATAATACTAGATGATTTTTGTTTTGTGAAATTGAGATTTAATGAAAATATTTTCTATATTCTTTTCCTCCCCCCCCAGCATAATATTTCTAAACAACCATCCCAAACCTAAAGTAGTATCAGTGTTTGTTTTAATTAAAAATGTTTACATTATAGTTTCTCTTTAATTAGGTATTTAAGGAGGCTTTTCATCCTCCTGTGTATCTACGAAGCCATGAAGTTGTGTCCAATGTGGAATAATGAATATCCAATGCTTGGTTGTGGGGGGTGGAGCGGGGGGGCTGGCAGCTCTAATCTGAGGTGTAGAAGTCAAGTTAAACTGATTCTGAAAACTTCTTGGAAACTAATCTATAATTTTTCTACATATTTCTACCAACAACAAGGACATTTGTCATAATGTTTATTTAAAAACTTTACTTTTAAATTGGTTCTCTTTGTTCCTTGCCCTAACGAATGAAAATTGCTCTTTAGTATCTTCAGCCACAAGAGTTAAACTGTGCTTTTGTATGTGTTATTCCTGGCCATGTGTCTTGAGCGCTTGCTTTGCTAGGAATCCTGCCCTGCTGATTACTAGTCACTTAGAGCCCTGGCTGGCTCTCCTGCCCCTCCCGGGCCGCATCTGGTGCTGTGGCCCTACTGCCAGTTCCCTGTCCACACTGGACAGGAGGAGCTTGTGATCAGCATACCAGCTCCTGCTTCAGGTTTGCTGTCTGTCTCCAGTCCCTGGAGAGAGCATCCAGTCGGCTGATCCTAGGAACCTGACTCTGGTTCTATAGGAAGCGGGTAGAAGACTTGGTCATTTGGCTTCCCTTTGGGGAGGGAAGCACTCCTGATGAAGAAAGACTTCACACAATGGTGATGAGGCAGTTCTCAAAGCAAAGAGGGGTGTCTGCCACCGCAGGACATTCTCAGTGGCATGCTCTGTCCCTGGGAATACTGAAGGGACCGAGAGGGGTCAGTGTCCTTGCTCTTTGGTTCTAACCTGGCCGCTTTCAAACGTTTTCCTGTTGGCTTCATTCAAACAAAGTTGCCACCAGGAAGCTGGTTTCTATTTCAGTATTGCCAGACGAGGACATGCATGTACATGTCCCTTCCTGTGGCCCCTGATACCTCATTGTCTTACACCTGGCTTGGTCCCTTGTTTATCTTGTTCCCCTGACTTATTTTACCTGCCTGGTTGCTGTAGACATTTGTACTGATACCATTTCTGCCTTTTCTACCCTCTCCATACTCAGCACGGCTTCCTCATCACCATTTCTTAGTCTTAAAGGTTTCCGAGAGGATGTGTGAAGAGGGAAGGTGACAGGCCATTGTTTTCAGTCCCAGAAACTTGATACATTTTGATGTATCCAATTTTGGGACTTTTCATTTAATGAAATCTGTTGATTGTTTTTCCAACTTAAGTTAAAAAGTTAGGTTTCAAATATTTCTCTCTGCTTACTTTTTACAGTGTATTTTTAAAGAAGCAGTATTTGCGTGTATGCAGCTAAACATTCAAATGGGGCGAGAATGCTTCTAACAAACACTGGCAGCTCCTGTTCCCTCCTGTGTCCGCCCACAGTTCCCACTTAAAGCCACCCTCACCTTCTCTGCTGTTGTTGACCTCATATTTCTAATTTTTTAAAAATATATTTTATTGATTTTTTACAGAGAGCAAGGGAGAGGGATAGAGAGTTAGAAACATCGATGAGAGAGAAACATCGATCAGCTGCCTCCTGCACACTCCCCACTGGGGATGTGCCCGTAACCAAGGTACATGCCCTTGACCGGAATCGAACCTGGGACCTTTCAGTCCGCAGGCCGACGCTCTATCCACTGAGCCAAACCGGTTTCGGCAGTTGACCTCATATTTCTAAATAATAAGCTCATACTGCTATTTTTCAGTTTGTCAATGTAGATATTGTCTGTTGACTTGTGGCTTATTACCACATCCCCAAACATAAACCTTCTCTTACCTCAAATTTGTGAATATCACAGCTTTTGGTTAAATCTATAGTCATTTAATTATTGTGAATATGCAAAGACAAACCAAGCCCAGTCATGCCTTAAAATCACACCTACTTTCTTGTCTAATCTTTTATTTTCCCCGGAGTTAATAATTGCCCTTATTGCTTACTTTGTATCTTTTTAACATCGTAAAATACAGCATAAGATTCACCGTTTTAAAGTGCGTAGTTTTGTGGCATTTAGTACATTCTCAAGTTGTACAACCATCACCACTTCCTAGTTGTAGGATATTTTTATCACCCCAAAAGGAAACCCCATACCCAGTAAGCAGCCATTCCCCATTCTCCTTTACCCCTTGGTACCTAGCCACCACTAGTCTGCTTTCTGTCTGGATTTACCTATTCTGGATATCTAAAATAATAATTAGACTGGATGTCCTTCCAGACAACCTTCGGACGAAGCCTGGGCTGCAAGGGAAGCCCGGGTCGCAGGTGCTGGTGGCTGGAGGGAAGCTGGTGCCAGCAGCCGGGGGAAGGTACGCCTACTCTTGCACAGATTTTGTGCATCGGGCCTTTAGTTTCATATAAATAGAATCTCTATTACTAATTATTTCCAAATGCCTGAATTATCTCTGTAGCATGCCGATTAGTATTTTCCAATTGCTCATAATCAGTTTCAATTTTTATTTTACTTTTCCTGGAATCAAGTGCCCTTTGTCTTGTTTACTTCCATTGGACTGGCTGCTCACCAGGGCTACTACATCAAGTACCATCATGGACTTCTTTTGCTGCCTTTCCATGTTAGAGTCCTGTGATTCCTGGGTCCTGTGTTTTCTTCCTCATTTCTTTTTTTTTTTAATTAAATCTTTATTGTTCAGATTATTACATTTGTTCCTCTTTTTTCCCCCCATAACTCCCCTCCTCCCAGTTCCCGCCCCACCCTCCGCCTTCACTCCCCACCCACTGTCCTCATCCATAGGTGCACGATTTTTGGCCAGTCTCTTTCCGCATCTCCCACACCCCTTTCCCCCCAAGAATAGTCAGTCCATTCCCTTTCTATGTCCCTGATTCTATTATGATCACCAGATTATTTATTCACTTGATTCTTAGATTCACTTGTTGATAGATGCATGTTTGTTGTTCATAATTTGTATCTTTACCTTTTTCTTCTTCTTCCTCTTCTTAAAGGATACCTTTCAGCATTTCATATAATATTGGTTTGGTGGTGATGAACTCCTTTAGCTTTTCCTTATCTGTGAAGCTCTTTATCTGACCTTCACTTCTGAATGATAGCTTTGCTGGATAAAGTAATCTTGGTTGTAGGTTCTTGGTATTCATCACTTTGAATATTTCTTGCCATTCCCTTCTGGCCTGCAAAGTTTCTGTTGAGAAATCAGCTGACAGTCGTATGGGTATTCCCTTGTAGGTAACCGAGTTTCTTTCTCTTGCTGCTTTTAAGATTCTCTCTTTGTCTTTTGCTCTTGGCATTTTAATTATGATGTGTCTTGGTGTGGTCCTCTTTGGATTCCTTTTGTTTGGGGTTCTCTGCGCTTCCTGGACTTGTAAGTGTATTTCTTTCACCAGGTGGGGGAAGTTTTCTGTCATTATTTCTTCAAATATGTTTTCAATATCTTGCTCTCTGTCATCTTCTGGCACCCCTATAATTCTGATGTTGGTACGCTTGAAGCTGTCCCAGAGGCTCCTTACACTATCTTCGTATTTTCGGATTCTTTTTTCATTTTGCTTTTCTAGTTGGGTGTTTTTTTCTTCTTCGCATCTCGAATCTTTGACTTGATTCTTGTGCTCCTCTGGTCTGCTGTTGGGTGTCTGTATAATATTCTTTATTTCAGTCAGTGTATGCTTAATTTCTAGTTGGTTTTTTATCACAACATCAAGGGTCTCATTAGATTTCTTGAGGATCTCACTACATTTATGGGCGGTCTCACCAGTCTTTTCGAAGGCCTTACTAAGTTTATCGGCAGCTTCTAGACAGTTCTTGAGAGACCTTAAAAGTGTGGTTTTGAGCTCTATATCTTCCATTTCTGACATTTCCGTCCTGTTTCTTTGTCTCCGCATTTTTTTTATCTTTTCTTGGTGCACCCCCTAGTGGTATTTGTGCGAAGTCTTGTTGTAGTTAAGCCTTGATTGATGTCGGGAATACCTGGGGTGATTTGACCTCCAGGCTAACTGGCTATGAGAGTCAGCTGTGTCTGCAGTGGGAGAGCTTCTGTGCTGGATCTCTAGGGTGGTGCTAATCTAGCGTTTGCCTGAGGCTATCTGGCAAATGGCTTGGGCGGGGCGGGTCGCACGGGATCAAACAGGGCGGGCAGAGAGCAGTTATGGCTACTCTCAGTTCCGTCCCTAGGTGCTTTGCCTCACTGAGTCCCAGCAATCGCTGCAAACCTTGGAGAGAAAGCTGCCTTTGTGTTCCGACCGAAGCCAGACAGTCCCGTTTCTCCCGTTTGAGTCTGGGTCCCTAGGGACTCGCCCGGCTCTGGAGCTCAGAGTCTGAAGCTCCCTCCCGATTGTAAACAACAACTGCGCCCTCGGCCGCCAGCCCGCTCCTCGCGCACTCCGCACCTGAGTATTTCACTTCCACACTGCGCCTCCTCTGAGTCTGGGTATGATATTCTCTTTCCTCCTAGTTGTAGAATTTCCACTCAGCCAGCCCTCCTGTGGTTCTGGATGATGTCCGTTCCGTCTTTTAGGTGTAATTTGAATTGGTTGTTCGAGGCAGCAATCTCTGGCGTTAACCTATGCCGCCATCTTGGTTCTCCCCCCCCTCTTCCTCATTTCATTCTTCTGCTGTAGCATATGCTGCAGAAACTTCCTGAGAATGGTTGTTCTGGAGTTCGTTTTTGAAAAACCTAAAAGAAAGGACTTTTCCTCCACTTTGAAGGGAAGATTGGATATAGGATCTGGATTTAAAATATACCATGTTTTGTTTTGATTGCATTGGAAGGGTGCACAGATGTTTTGTGGTAGGGATATTTTGGTCTTTAATCCATTGGAATTTGGATATGTGCTATACTTTGATCTAAATTAATTTCCCCTTCAAATCTTTAATAATTCCCCCCACTCCAAATTTGACAAATGAGTTTTCCTTTCCCCATTAAAGCCTCTTGTTTATGGATACCAGGATTGTTTTGGGGGTTGTGTATTCTGTGTGTGTGTGTGTGTGTGTGTGTACATACAGACACATATATTGGATTGGTTTAATTCTTGTGGGCTTTACAATATACAGCTGCCTCCTGCGTAGCCCCTCCTGGGGATTGGTCGATGCTTAACCACCGAGCCACACTGGCCGGGCTTGTTGTGGACTTTTGAATTTCCTTTATTATGTTTGTTTTCAAGCACTACGTGTATTACCTATGTGACCTTCAGAAAGTAGCCTGACCTCTTTGAACTTCGTTTTGTTAGCTGTAACAGTTTGCCCTGTTAAAAGCTGCAGACACCGATCTGCCTTTAGCAAGAATTGGAAAGCATGCTGCTCAGACTGCTTTTGCTCCTCCACATCCATTCTCTCACGTTCTCTCTCCTGCTGTATCCTCTGGGGTTGGCCTCTGGACCGGTTCACCTTTGTGTTCTGGCTTTTGATTGTGTGGCAGTGGTCAGAAATCTGCCAGTCCTGGGGGGTTACTGTCAGTGGTTTTATTCCTTTTTCTACCATCACAGACCTGTCAGGTGTCCCCTCTCCCACAGCGAGTCAGCAAGTGCAAATGGCATTCTGTTGGTACTTCCTGGTTCACCACCTTCCCTCCCTGATTCCTTACTTCAGGAGTCCAGCGAGGTGGGGGAAGCACTCAGCTGTCTTGTCAGGACACAGACAAGCCCTGGGATGAGTGAACATTAACCATTTTTAGGCTTTTTGTTTCTAAATTCAAAATTAAAATTTTGCAACAGCAGGCAGTTGGCCTTACATGGGTCATTTTGTTGACCTTTGGCTTGGGGAGAGCAGGACAGCTGGATGCATAGTCCTAATGCTGAACTCGAGGGAGGAGAGTTCCCTCGATTGGGAAATCTGAGCGATACGGGAGAGAAATATGGATGCTGGTCAGTAAAGCGGTGCATTGCCATGCAATGGAATGGTAAGATTTGTCCCATACAGTTGTAAAGAGTACAGAGAAAAATTCTGAAAGTAGCAGTGCTTAGCATATGGTAGGGGCTCCGTCAGTATTGACCATGGTTATTAGGGTGTTTTTTTCATATTTTCCTAAGTGAAATTTAGGAGCATTTTTCAGGTTTTTGAAAAGGAAAGTTCTTCGGGATTTTTATCATAATCACCTTAAATTTATAAATACATTAGGAAAGAACTAATTTATAGTACTTAGATATTTTTATCTAGTTATATGGTTCGTTCACATATGTATACTTCTTTGCAAAATTCTGTAGTTTATTTCCTGCAGTGTCTTAACAACCTTTAAGTTTATTTCTATATATTTTAGGATTTTAGTAAATAAATGGGATTTCCCTCTCTTTATGTGTAAGTTATTGAAGAGGCCATTTATTTTCCCAAGGTATATTAGGTTTGAAAATAGAAACACGGATCCTACAACGACTCAGCCATTTGCTGGTTGAAGGTCTGGAGAAACCTGGCCAGGAATCGGGATATAATCAAAGTGTCTTTACGGTGTTGACCTGTGGGTGGCACTGTTGGTCAGAACAAATGACTGGCAGGGACGTGTGGGTTGTGTTGACGCTGGTATCCAGGAGGTCACCATGGACAAGGTTTTCTATTCAGACAAAGGTGCTAAACTCTACCCACACTTTTACGAGCTGCTTTCCATTCCAGCACTGTTGGTAACCTGCCTTCCCTCTTCTCCCTGTGACACCTACACAGATCACCTGAGCTCCAGTTGATTACTCTTCTTGGTAAACTATAAGCCCCAAAATGTTAAAGAGAAGAAACAGTGTTTGGCTGTAAGTGCAAATTAGTGTCTTTTAAATTAAGAAACATAGTTAGCTTTATTTTCCATTTACTCCCCGACAGGCCATATTACTTGTTTTGCTTATACTTACATGATACTACATTCCAGGGATTTTTCAAAGCATTTGACAAATATAAACCCACGTAAGACTTGTAACAACTCTCCAAGGTAAGAAATATTGTGATCCTCATTTTATTAATGAGGAAACAGGTACAGGGAAGTAACTTTACCAAAGTCACACAGCAGGTAAGCAATGGAGCTGAAATTGGCTCCAAAGTAGTGCTCTGGTGATATGAATTGCCTGAAATTGTGGGATTCTCATAATGCCCTTTTCTGTTTGCCCCTCTCTCTTAAATTGCTGACCCTTTGTTTTTACTTTTGTAATGTTCTTTATTTTTCATTTTGACATAATCACAGCCTTAAAGAAAAAATGCAAGTGCAGTGTTGTCATACCTCCTTAGTTTCCTTTTGTCATCTTGCCTTTTATGACCTTGCCACTTTTTTTTTGACCTTGCCACTTTTTAAAAAATACATATTTTTGTTGATTTCAGAGACAGATAATTTTTCCCTCTAACTATGTGAGAGAATATGCTGCTGACCTGATGCCCACCACCCCAAATACTTGAGTGTATAATTCCCATAAACAAGAGCATTTTCCTAAATGACTGCAATACAGACATCAAAATCAGGAAATTATTGATATGTTACCAACATAAAATTCTCAGACCCTATTCAACTTTTGCCACTTGTCTCAGGAATGTTCTTTCTAGCAAAAGGAGCTGTGTTGTCATAGCTCCTTAGTTTCCTTTTGTCATCTTGCCTTTTATGACCTTGCCACTTTTTTTTGACCTTGCCACTTTTTAAAAAATATATATTTTTGTTGATTTCAGAGAGGAAGGAAGAGGGAGAAAGAGATAGAAACCTCCATGATGAGAGAGAATCATGGATCAGCTGCCTCCTGCAAGTCCCCCACTGGGGATCGAGCCCACAACCTGGGCATATGCCTTTGACCAGAATTGAACCTGGGATCTTCTAGTTCCCTGGCCGACGCTCTATCCACTGAGCCAGTGTCAGGGCTGACCTTGACACTTGAAATTATAGGCCACTATTTGGTAGAATGGCCTTCAACATGGAGTTTCCTCATGATTAGATTCAGGCTGTGCCTCTTAGGTAGTACAATCACAGAAGCGGTGCTGTGGTCCCCTCAGTGCATCCCATCGGGGGGCACATGATTGTGATTTGCTCATTACTGAGGATGTTTGTTGGGGAGCACACGAGACTTTGTTGAAAAGTTTTTAAGGAGGACATCCAAGTAAAGGGAAGTGTGTGGAAGGCCACCTGCCCTGTTTGTCCGAATTCCAACGTAGGGGAAACTTAGGTGAGTGTTGAAGGCGGTGCCCCTAATTATTCCTTGACCTTTCCAAATAAGACTGTGCATAGGCAGACTCCCAGGTGTTAACTGGAATCCTTATGCTTAATCCCTGGATACCCTGGCCTAGAAGACAATGTAAACATGTGTGTCCTCCCAAGGTTACTCACCCACTGATTGTATCTAAAGATAAAAACTCCAATAAAAGCCTAATGAGGCAGGCAATCGAGGCAGCCTGGCTCCTTCAGCGGCCGTTCCTTAGCCCTCTCCCCACAGGGAAACTCGGAGTAACCTGGGGTGCCAGTCAGGCCCCATCAGATGTTAACACTGACCTCGATGAGGGTGGTGTCTGCCAGCGTTCATCCTAAAATACTCCCCCTTGTAAACTCATGTCTTTTGTGGGGAGGTCCTTCAAAATTACCTCCGTGTCTGTTCTCCATCAAACTTCCTATTCACCTATTGGTATGTCCTTACAGTTCCCTACTTGATCCAATCGGTATAATTCATTTATTACATTACTTATTTTGATGCTTAAAGTCTTGGTGTCTGATAGGCTAGTAGGATTCCCTTCAAGTTGGCCTCTGTGTCCTTTGGTTGTGTCCCCATTCTCTGAGCATTTCCTCACTTTCTGGAACAAGCTGTTCTAGGTTCTTCATGTCCTTTCCCTGTCCCAGCCCTGGATCAGCCATTTCTCCCAGGAGCCCTCCTTCCTTTTAGGAGTCACATTTAGAAGCTAAGGTCTGGTGTAGACATGCCTGTGGGCATAAGGACATCCCTGCTCCCAGGTCCGTACCATGGACGGGACTGGTAATACATGTGCTCACACAAGTACTCCATCTGCTTATATTGACAACCACGAGTTCACATCAACACTTCCACGTTCAGTCCAACGTCACAATGTTCATTTCAGTTTCCCCCCTTTCAGTATTTTCAACTTGTCTCTGAGAGTAAGCCTACCTCCTATTACCCTTGATGCGTTTTCTCGTTGGTGTAACCAATCTCCCACCTCTGAGGGTGCTGGTCCGTCCCCCACAAGGATGTCTTCCTCACCCGACTCCTGCTCTGACACCCGTGCACAGCTGCCCCTGTGTGGGACATCCTCCCTCCCACAGAGTGGCTTTAAGACCGAGCTGTTCAAAAAGAAAAGAGGAACTGGTGGCCTTGCCCTAAATGCCGAATTATGAGTCAGCATCAAAATGGCACTTGACTGCCCCCTGCCTGCCAGTGAGCAGAGATGCCTGGGCTCCAGGGGGTGCACGAGGTGGCTCAGTCAGGGAGCAAATGCCCATGTCCTAGGACAGCACTGCTCCAATGGGCTGGGGCTGGGCGAGAAGTCCTGCCTCTTGGTGCCTTAGCTCCCTCATGTAGAGAATGAATGGACTGGACCAAATCTGAAGTCCAAAGCGAGTGGGGCCCGGGCCAAAATGGTCTAAGTACTTATTTGGGAGTATTTTAAAAAATCAGAATTTCTTTAGGTGGAAGCTATGCACTCCAGTTGGCCACAGGTCGGCCAAAGCTCAGATGGTCACATTTCTTTCCCACACTCCCTTCCAGCCCAAGGATTCTATGGCTATATTCTTTAGGTTCTGAGGAATTAGTCTTGCCTCAAAGTATCCCTTTTTTGACTAAGGACGGTGTGTTTTTTTTTAATATGTTTTTATTGATTTTTTAGGGAGAGAGGAAGGAAGGGGTGAAGAGAGAGAGAAACATTGATGTGAGAGAAACATCAATTGGCAGGGCACTGAACCCATAACCTGGGCATGTGCCCTGACTGGGAATTGAACAGGTGACCTTTTGGTGCACTGGACGACGTTCAACCAACTGAGCCACACCAACCAACCAGGGCAAGGACAGTGTTTCTAACAGGAAGAGTGAAACAGTTTATAGACTTCTAGTTAGGGCCCTGGTATTATTATTTTTAAATATATATATATATTTATTGATTTCAGAGAGGAAGGGAGAAGGAGAGATAGAAACATCAGTGATGAGAGATAATCATTGATCAGCTGCCTCCTGCTTATCCCCCACTGGGGATCAAGCCTGAAACCAGGGCATGTGCCCTCACCAGGAATCAAACCGGGACCTCCTTGTTCATAGATCAACACTCAACCACTGAGTCACGCCAGCCAAACAGGGCCCTGGTATTATTTAGAATATTATTCCAGCTGCTCTAACAAAGACTGCAAAGAATAACAGTTAAACAAGATAGTTCCTCCCTCTGATTTAACAGTCCAGGTATAAAGAGTTCAGGGTGAACTAGTGACGCATGGTGTCAAGGCCTCAGGCCTCCATGTTCTGCATAGGGTAATGATGGCCGATGGCCACCACACAGTTCAGCTTGCGGAGGGCATCTTCTATTCAAGGGAGTCACTCAGGCGGTATACACTCACATCACACTGCATAGACAGCCAAATGAGAGGCTATTCTTGGGAGTCATGTATCTAGTCAAAACTTGGGTGTTCTGCCCTGGCTGGTTTGGCTCAGTGGATGGATGCAGCATCGGCTTGTGGCCTGAAGGGTCCTGGGTTAGATTCCGGTCAAGGGCACATGCCTGGGTTGTGGGCTCGATCCCCAGTGGAGGGCACGCAGGAGGCAGCAGAACAATGATTCTCTCTCATCATTGATGTTTCTATCTCTCTCTCCCTCTCCCTTCCTCTCTGAAATCAATAAAGAATATATTTTAAAAAAAACCCCACTTGGGTGTTCTATTACATTGAGAGAGGACAGAATGGATATTTGAAGGAAATTAGCAGCTTCCACCACAGCTTTTAAAAATACTTGCCCTGCTCACTGTCTGGAATATCCTCTGTTGCATGTCACTTTCTTTTCAAGAGGAAATTGTATTAGTACATGTCAATCACCATAAACACCTTTGATGAAAGATAGTTATATTGCAGTAATTCTGAAAAATGGTTCCCCGGGGATGCTCTGCTGGCCAGACACACACAAATATTGCTGCCCTTTGCTCTTATACCCACACTCTCTGATGGAGCTGATTGCAGAGTTGCTCAGTTTGTTATGCCTGTCGGCCAACGTGTACATTTGAGACACTGCCAGGGACTTGGCATGCCCTCTTTGCCAAGTATCAAAGGTTTTCCAAGCCTCTGATTTTGAGGGTATGCCCGTGCCTCTGCGGGAGCACCAGGGACTGTCCTGGTGGCAGAGGCCTCTCCACGTGGCCCCTCATCCTCCAGGAAGGCAGCCTCGGCTTGCTCACATGATGGTGGAAAGGTTACCAGCAGCACGAAAAGTGCTGCACGTCATTTTACTTCCTCATGCTACCTGATAATCTGCCGATGAGGGATTCTTTTAGACTCTACTATCATTCCCCAGGGCTATCCTCATTCATCCCTTAATAAAAAAATAAAAATAAAAAAAAATAGAAGTAATCTGCTTCTAAAAGCAGCCAATCAGGGAAATGTCAAGGTTGCTTAGGACAGAGTGGGAGGTGGAAGAGATGAGTTTGGACAAGTGGGACAGTGGGAGGAGGTAGAGTTGGCCAAGGTAGGCAGGAAACCCTGTGGGCAGGGAGTGGCTACCTGGAGAAGGTAGAGCTGGTGGCAGAGAGTGGGAAACAGGGCAGCGAGGCTAGCAACCAGGACAGGAGCTTTCTTCAGCATCGCCTCTTGGCTGTTTGCCACCCTCTGGCTCAGCGGGTTCTTCATCTATTGCATCGGGGCTGTCAGAAGAGCTAGACTCAATTCCTGACTCTGGGCCAGGGAGCACTGGCGAAGTCACATGTCTTCCAAGACCCAGTAACTGCTTCTGTACAAAGGGAGTAATCTTCCTACCATGCTTCCCTTCCCAACACTACTGTAAAATACGAATGCAACAGCGAGTGTGAAAACGTTCTGCATGGAATGTAACAGACGGGGGGCGGGGTATTATTGACAGACTGGGGGAGCTGCCTGCCATTTGTGTGCAGCTGGCCTAGGCCTGGGCTGTCCCGGAGCCACTGATTGAATTGAGAGAGGCTCACAGGTCTGGACCAATGGAAGTCACCCCTGATTCAAAGGTCATTCCTTCAGCAGACAGAGTCTAGTGGAGGCCACAGAGTCCAGGTGGGAAGGGTTAGGCTCCTGTTCAGCAG
>NW_006291231.1:2371347-2389577 GCF_000327345.1 Myotis davidii
AGGTGCAGGGCCTAGGCTTGCAGAGTAGACACCTGCCTGGAGAGGCAGAGAAGGAGATGGACATGTGTCAGGTATATAATCAGAGAGTCGCACTAGGCTGGGCCACTGGAGGTGTGGTGGGATCTCCAGGCTGCCTTTGAAGGAAGGAGCTCAGGAAGTCCCAGCTCAGCGCTTTTGACAGAGACTCAAGAACCGTTTTGTCTTGGATTGAGGGAAGTCAAATAGCCGTACCACTGAATCTCTGCTTTAGACCTGGTTTGAGCTGGTGAACTCACATTCAAATTGCTTGGCTTTCTGCCCTGGCCAGTGTGGCTTTGTTGGGTGAGTGTCATCCCATGCACCAAGAGGTTGCCGGTTTGATTCCCAGTCAGGGCACATACCTGGGTTGCAGGCTCCATCCCCGATAGAGGGCATGCAGGAGGCAGCCGGTCAATGGTTTTCTCGCATCAATTTCTCTCTCTCTCTCTCTCTCTCTCTCTCTCTCTCTCTCTCTCTCTCTCTCTCTCCCCCATTTCCTTCCTTTCTTTAAATTCAATAAAGGCATATTAAAAACCAAAACAAATGGCTTGGCTTTCAGCTGTGAATAATCCCCTCGGTGGAATGAGGAGACATTTTCTCCTATTTAGTGGGTCGTTCGAGTGTGTTATTGACATGAGGACTTTTGGCTGTGAGGACTTTTGCCTGTGGGGTAGGAAGGTGAGCTTCGCGCAGTCTCAGTGCCTATGAGAGAAGCTTTGCCTGTGTCCTTTTGGGGTCTAGACGATACACTGGCTTATCTTTTCTGAGGACAGTATGAGGGGACAGTGACTCAGGGAGGCACCCTGCTGTAGTTTATACTGCAATTGAGAATCAGATGTTAATTTTATACTACATCTCTCAATATTTTATACTACAGCTTTCATTTTTAAAAATATAGCAAACAGTTATAAGAACAATCAAGATGATTCATTGAAGATTTTTCTTACTTGCTGCAAGGTAATGATCTGTTCTGGCTTAAAGCATTAGGCATGATCATTGCCTTGTTTCCCTGGTGTTTTAAATCCAGACTCCGGATACCCAAAGCAGTGATCGGATGATTTTAAACCTCTTAAAATGGGGTGGGTTTGTGGGTGGGGGGCGGGGCTCTAAAGAACAAGTGCCAAGGATTTTTCTGTAGCTCCTGGACCAGAAGCCCTGCTGTAATGACTCGAATTTTTATTCCCCTCGACAAAGATGTTTTCTCACCGCTGCCTTCTCAGCCTCAGCCTCCAAGTGAACAGCAAATCCTTCCAGCATTTCCTGTGAACAAAGGTAAGCTCAGGGCCTCCAGCCTCATTCCCCGTTTGTATTTTTTGACCTCTGCGGGATCACACTGCCTCCTTTCCTCCTTGAGGGGTTTTGTTTTATTCTTGCTCACAGAGAGCAGGGCCGCCCGGCTGCCAGTGGTTCAGCCTCCCCAGGACCTCCAGGTGCCTCCCAGACCTTCCACACCATAGAGATTTCACAGCCTGCACTCCTCCACAGTCCTGCGGCTTCATAAATAACAGCTGCTCTGTGAAACGCTTTCTCTGAAGTAGGCGAAGGCCTAATTGCGCCCTCGGAGTTACCTAAACCTCTTGAAGGGCTTGCATTTTTAGTAGCTTTGAGAAACAAAAGGGGCTTTGTGGCTGGACAAACATGCCTCCAGCGGAGTTCCTCTGGCTGACCTTTGTCATTAAGCAGCACAGTGCCAGTGGCCTGGGCTCCTCCTCAAACAATCACTACGGATATGCTGTGCACTTCGGGGCTATAATTGGACTTCCGAGGCCTATTTCTGCTTTATTTCTTTTTCTTGTGTGTCTCCCTTAATAACAAAGAAGCTTTTTATGACCGTCCTCACCACAAAGCCAAATTCCCTTTTCCCTCTTTTTGCCCGCCATGGTTAAATGTGTTTCCCTCCCTAAATGAAAGCCTATAAGCTCAGAACCTTGTCTAGATTATTCAAGTTCTCTGTCTCTTCTGCATCTAGTGAGGTGCCTGGCACATAGTATGGGATCAGTAAGTGTTTGTTGAATAAGCAAATAAATGGATGCTTTGTGGAGGTTTTGGCTTCTTTTTGTTTGTGTCGGGGAGGAAAAAAACTTCCTCTACCTTCTTAGGTTCTTTGACTGGGACCTGTGGATTAAGCTGAAAAAAAACAAAAACATTAATAGAAAAAAAGAATACAAATTGATTTGTTGTTACTAATTTCTATGCACACAGAGTCCTTCATAAAAATGAAGATCCAAAGAAGTGGTTAAGCTTGGGGGCTTACATACCATTTAAACAAAGGGTTAAAAATTGTGGAGAAATCCGAGACAAAGGAAAGGGGTTTGGGCTAGGAGTGGTAAACTCCGGGAAGTAAATATATGGGGGAACTAATGGAAGCTAAGGGTCATCTGTGGGGAAGCGCAGGACTTGGTTGGAAAGTCTGTAAGGAGGATTCTCCGAAAGGTCGGGTGCCTCTGAGGGGACCTTGCTGAAGGCGGCAGCCCCTACCTTGACTTTTCCAAACAAGTCCAGTCCCCCCGGGGTGTTTTGCTGGAATCTCTATGTTTAGTCTTTAAAGACCTGACCTTACAGAAGCATATACTTTCTCAAGGATACTGACCCTGCTGATTGTATCTAGAAGTTAATTTGAGTTTCAAGCTGTTGTTACAATAAAAAGCCAACGAGGCAGGGGAACAGGACTGCTTTTACTGCTGAAGGAAAAGAGCCCCTTAGCCTCTCTCTCACAGAAACCTGTGTCGGAGTGATGTGTTCATCCGTCCTCAGGGTCTGCTGGTCAGCCTGGCAGTCATCTACTGAGGTTCAGCTTCTGGAGACTCATGGCCGGGCCCTCTCCACCTCTGGGGACGAAGGTTACTTACTCTCTTTCAGACATGACAGAGGGGCTCCTGTGCAGGGGAGGTTTAGGCCCTCCTTTGAGCACAGGACATGCTTTTTCTCTATTGTGTTTGGCTCAAAATAATCCTTATGCCGAAGAGGCACGTTTTGGGGCAGCATATTGGGATCCCCTTCATGTGTTTGGTAGAATTTGGTTGTGGTAGAGATGGCTCACTTACTGCTCCAACATGCACCCTCTCCCTCTGACAGAGGGCGTGTGGCTGCCTGGAGTAAAGACAGCCTGTGAGTCTCCGTGCAGTGAGGTGTGGCCAGGTGGTAAAGTAGGTAGACCTACCTGCCCTGGATGGCCTACCCCTAAAGTCTTCTGAGATAGAGACATAGCCTTCTATCTTGTGTATGCTGTTGTGATTTTGGTGTTTTGCTTATTACTTGCACCTAAACCTACTCATAATAGGTATGTTGGGTTACCATTTGCATATATGAGGACCAAGGAGAGATTGGGAATAGAAATCTATACCTGGTTGGGATGACCATAAAAACATGTTAATTAGAGGCGTTCAGAATCTATGACAGCCTCAGCTGAGGTTATTTTCTTTGCTACTTTGTTTCATATCCATGCATTCACAAATGTGGAATATGCCCTCTCATTCCACCTTACCCCTTGGCCTAGAAATATTAACAAGCAATTAGTGCATTAAAATGTAGATATATTTAATGTATCTGTTAGGCCCAAAATATCCGTGCACCGGAAACTGGCAGCAATGCATAAATATTACCAGGAACAAAATATTGCATATATAAAACAATGGCAGAAAAATGGACATTTTTAAAACGAGTAATTTGTAGATAAAGAAAATAAGACTCAGAGAGTTGAGATTATTGCCCATGTGTACAGAGCTGGGAACTGTAGAGTCATCATGGGAACCTGGGGCTGGCAGAAGCTGAAACCCATGATCTTTCCATCAAGGCTCCCTGTCTCTCCCTCCTTGGTCACGTTTGGGAGAGGGAGAGAGTACACACTGCAGGGATGAGACTCTTGCTAGGGAGCCCTTGAGAAGCCTGGCTCTTTGGAATTAAAGAAGCACTTCAGCCTGTTGTTAACATGAACATTCATCTGCTTTTGTGTGTGTGTGTGTGTTTTTTAATGTAAAAATAACCAACTTTCTTATTATGAACACAGGGCATTGAATAAAACACACCAATAACTTGAAAATACAGGTAGACAAAAAAGAAGAAATTTGGCAGCCGCATCTCACCAACCAGAGACAAGCACTGTTAGCACTTGGATGTACAGACTTACCTCTATGTGCTCATTTACTTAAATGCTTACCAAGCAGGCACTGTACTGAGCGTTGGGAGACTGGAGGACAAGTGGACATGGTCCTTGTCCTGGGTCTAGAGAAGGACAAAGTCAATAAACAAGTAGATCAACAAATACATTGACTACAAATTGTGATATTTAAAGCCAAGTATCTTATTGAATGATTTTATTATTTTAAAAATATATTTTTATTGATTTCAGAGAGGAAGGGAGAGGGAGAGAGAGAGAAACATCAATGACGAGAGAATCATTGATTAGCTGCCTCCTGCATTCCCCACACTGGAGATAGAGCCCAAAACCTGAGCATGTGCCCTGACTAGGAATTGAACTGTGACCTCCTGGTTCATAGGTCAACGCTCAACCACTGAGCAACACTGGCCGGGCATGTAACTTGTCTTTCTTAACCATCAAGACATATATATTGAGTCCATAGTCCTTTTGATGCACAAGTGTCATTACCCAGGTAACCTTGCCTGTTTCTTGCTCTCTCACTGCCTTTATAAGCCAGAGAACTAGACTTTCTATTTCTACCAATATAATATAGCTTAGGGGAAAAACCCTACCACTTCTCTGTATATGCATCTATGAAAGTAGTTTCCCTGAGACTGGATAAAAAATTTATAAATGGGCATTTTTCTAACAAGAAAGATTCTTTTGGTGAAAAAGGAAAGAGGTTTATTTAGGTGCTGTTTACTTGAGAAAATGGGGGACTCTTGTCCAAAGTACATACACACCTCTCAGTGCAGGCAGACATTTTTATAAGGAGCGGAAGGGGAAGCAGAACAAAGAGATCAGGGGGAGGGGGTTTAAATTGCTCTCTACGTCCATCTCAATAAGGACCTCAAAACAGGCCCCGTGATATTCTGGTGTGCATCATGGCCTTTGTCGTCCTGGTGCTGCACTCGGTCACTGTTACTGCATTGCCTGCAGACTTCTGAGTCCTTGTCCCCATTGCAGGTAATGGGACTGAACTCGGCCAAAACCTCACTGTTGGTAAGTCACAGAAGAATAAACTGAACCTAGAGAGCATAGTTCCCGAATCCATGCCCTCAGCACTTGTAAACTTTGCCTTTGAGCTCACAAATTTACCGTCTTCAATAGTGCGTCTCTTCTCCCAGAGCTCTTGAGAATATCACTGTCCCTTGCCTGGGCTGAGTCTGATCTGAAAATACAGAGTTCTTGTTGTTGTTCTAATGGATGAGTGGCACGCATTTCCACAGACTTGGAGTGCCGGAAGCCAATCCCAGCATGACAGCAAGGGCTGAATCATCTGGAGTGGCTGAAGGGCATTTCCCCAAACCTGTAAAGGGATGATTGCTTGCCAGACAGCTCAGGGCATATTACTCTACATGTTAGTGCCTCCTACTGGCCAAACACCTGAACAGCCGTAGGCAAATTCTTCCATTCTGACAATGGACTGTGTATACAAAACCCTACCCTTCCAAGTAGATATCTCTACCTTGCCTTAGGTCAATTATTGTTAGTAAATAGCAAGGGGTCCTGAGATGAGAGATCTTAGTTTCTTTAGCTAGGCTCCTCTGACCCCCAAATGCCTTTCAAAATTATGCTTCGTCTTTGGGCTCTTTATTAAGTTACACACAGCCCTTCTCCTGATTGCTGGACCCTTCTAGTTGCTGGAGCAAGAACCCTGGCGGAAGAGGAACTTCTCCTCTGCCTTCGTAGGTTCCTAGGGCTGTGAGTTAAATGGACAAAAGGCAGGTTAACAGGAGGAAGTGTACAGAGATTGTGTTGCTGTTAATATTTTTACACATATGAGAGACTTCACAGTAAAGAGGTGAAACCCCTAAAGAAGCAGTTATATTTGGAGGATTATATAGCTAACTTCATAGGAGAAAGGGAGGGGAGAAAACACCTCTGGGAAAACAAATGATCTTCAGGGAAGATAAATGGTCCCTAGGGGATGGGTGGAGGTATGCTAGTCCTGACAATGTCTGTGTGGGTATGATTAGATTGGAGTTCTTCTCAGAGAGGAGATTTATGACAATTGGGCTTTTCTGGGAGGCTCTGTTTCTAGATAGATAAGGAATTTCAGGGACTCAAATGCCTTCAATTCAAAGTAATTCTTGGACCAAAATGGCATATTTTGGGATGTCATAGTGTGGTCCTTTTAGTATGTCTGACTGAGTACTAGGTTTTCAAGGGACCTAATAAATGTATATGAAGATAGTCTTACTCCCTTTGAAGCTGGTAAGCAAGCTGGTAAGCAAATCTCTTGTAGGCAGGTTTCATCTTTGTGGAGGTAAAGTGTGGAGAAGTTCCTGTGGGGACAGAAGGTAGGTAGGTGTCCAGTCTGGGGAGGTTGGCTGGCAGAAGTGACTGCTGCTGATGGCGCAGGATCAAGGGAGGTGCAAAGGGCAAGCTCTGAGAGGTTGGGGCAGGAGGAAGGAGGGCAGAGAGACAGCTCAAGGCTGGACAGTGCATGGCACATGCTCCCCTGGGGACACCTCACATTGCCAGGAAACTGACACATTTGGGTACTTGTACTAGGTCTTCTGAGGAAACTGATGAAGATAGTGATGTCCACGGACCAGCACTGACAGACACAGAAGTGGCAACACAGGTGCGAGGAAGGAAAAAAATGGGGACAGTAAATCTGTTAAACAGAAAAATACATTCTTTCTGAGCAAAAACTAAATACTAAAAATGCATGTGTTGGCTAATTTTGCATCCACTTGGCTGGGCTAAGGGATGCCAAGCTACCTGGTACGTATTTCTGGGTGTGTCTCTGAAGGTGTCTTGGGAAGAGATTCACATTTGGATCAGCAGACTGAGTGAAGATCACCCTCCTGGGGGTGGTGGGCATCCAGGCTATGGGCCCAAACAGAACAAAAAGGGCAGAGGCAGAGTGAAACTGCTCCCTGAGCTGTGACGGCCTCTTCTCCTGCCCCTGGACCCTGGTTCTTAGGCTTTTGGGCCTGACTGTATGGCACCGCTGGCTTTCTGGTTCTCCAGCCGTGCAGATGGCACATCACGGGGTTTAACCTCCCTAACCTGTAAGCCAGTTCCCAAGAGAAATCTCCTCATCTGATGGTTTGTTACTTTGGAAAACTCTAATACAAGGCACTGGGCCATATAGGATGTCGTAATAAATTCCAAAGGGAACAATATCAGCCAGATTATGTTATCGGATCATAATTGTCAATAACATTAGAAATTCATAACAGAAGAAAAGCTTAAACAGTTTCTATGTGGAAGCCAAATAACATTATTAGAGAAACTTTAGATTTAGAACTCATCAACTTAAAAAGAGAGTCAAGGTAAGAAGGATTTGGAACCGAGTGACAGGAGAGCATCGCTGATGTGTGCCCTCAGGGACTGAGGCGAGGTTAACCTAAGCCTCAGAGATGCAAGGAGGCCAAAGCGATCAGGAGGGTGGACACTAGAACCGGCCTGTTGCTAGAGAATTCTGAGGCCTGGCGTTCAGTATTTGACCACCAGTAATGCTGCGAAGTCTTTAATGAGCATGTGCACATCGAGAAGTTTGGAATGTCCACACTCTTCTTCAAGGACATGTTTTGTGAATTACCACTTGGGTGGCCCTGAGGCTCCTGGGATGGTTCCGATTTATGCCTGCTGTCCCTGCGAAATTATTAATGGCACCACCTTTCACTCCTTGAGGTGTCATGGTGTGGATGAGAAATGCCATTACCCTCATGGCCAGTCACCACTTAAGTTGGCCATGACCTGGAGGTGTTGCTATTTTGAATTAAGTAATGTATTTGTAAAATTACTACTTTTTAAATGTATTTTTATTGATTTCAGAGAGGAAAGGAAAGGGAGAGAAAGATAGAAACCTCAATGATGAGAGAGAAACATTGATCAGCTGCCTCCTGCACGGCCCCTACTGGGGATCGAGACCACAACCTGGGCATGTGCCCTTTACTGCAATCAAACCTGGGACCTGTCAGTCCGCAGTCTGACGCTCTGTCCACTGAGCCAAATCAGCGAGGGCTGTTTGTAAAATTATTATCACGGTTTTGCTTTGGTAATTGTTTTGTTCTTAAGTAATTGCTCCATGATTCCATTTTGATGGATTTGTTCCTCTCCTTTAATTCTTTGTTATCCAGCTTCCCCTCCCCGTGGGAGAGTTGGAATGGCGGGCAAGCTGTGAGGGACTTTGTCTCCCCAAATGGAGTAAGTTCAAACAAAGTTTGAGCCCATTTCTGTGAGGCCACCTCCATGCTGTGAGGCCGACTTCCTGCTTCAGTGCATTGTCATTTCTGAGCCAGATGAGAACACAGCTCAAGAGTCTCAACACTTAAGTTCCACCAAGAAACGTCTTTTCTTTGATGTGGATACAGTCTGTTTACATTTCACCCAGGTGCAGAACTGCGAGGATTACAGAGTGGAACAAACTGACCTGATCCATCATCTAGCGTGAGAGCCTCCCTGTTCTTGGAGCCGACAGTGTAGTGGTTTTGAGGGCCTCTGCCTCTGGTTTGGGACCACAGACACTGCCGTATCTCCGGAGAGTCCTCGTTCCGTGGTCTGCCTTAGCCAGGCACCACTGAGGTCACATCAGTGGAAATGTCGGCTGGAAATGTGCGCTGGCATCTCTCAAGGAACATTCCTACTCCTGCCCTGCATTCATGAGGGTGTAGGCCATTAATTACTCTGGAATAGGCATGACCAGTGTATTGTGCGAACAGTGAGGACCAGTCCTGGTCATGTCCTCGGGGCGAAGGAGCAACCTGGGCGGCCTGATGGGCGCAGGCCTGACCCAGCAGCATGCCACGCTGCTTCCTCCCTGTCTTACAGCACACGGCCTCGGAATTTGCTTGCGGTGAGCGTTCCTTTACCTTCCTAAAGCACCTCATGATTTATGGGCCAGTTTGGATTTAGCTACTTTGTTGTGAGTGACGCCTGGTTCCCACACCTACCACCAGGAATTGTAATTGGAGAGGTCTGAGGGGAGTTCAGAATCTGTTTCCACAAACATCTACCTTCCTAGGACTTAGTGGTAGGCATTCCTTGGCCACACTGTTTTGGAGGGAGGGCCAATGCCTTTAATCCCATTGCCAGTTAATCCCTGGGGAGCCGGCATGGCGGACTGGAAGGGCCGGTCAGGGAGTTCCTCCTCAGGCTGGGCCTGTGGTCTCAGGATAGTCAGGTTCAGGAAGAGGGACAGACAGAACCGTTTTGTAGGGCAGGCCCGCGTTTCTCCACGGCCAGGGTCACCAGGGGAGCAGTGTGCCTGACAACCTGGAAGGTCGGTGCAACTTACATACTTGGGAAGAAGAGCAGCTAACGCTTCAGGCGCTCCACCCTGGAGCAGCGTCCTGTCCCAGCGATTCACCCAGGTCTCATCCAGGGACTGTGTGTCTAGTTACACTGCTTGGTGCTGGATTCATTATTGGTGCCAAGTACCAAGAACTAATATTATGAAACACGAAATAAAAGTGTTTATGGGATCCTGAATCCTTCATGGAAACTAAGGTCATGGGAGGAAAAACCATGTTCAATGCTTGTTCATTTGTCCACCCCAGCAGCGAGGTTTAGACATGTGTGTGGATGAAGAACACCTCCGTGGGAGTGCCCACATTTGAAAGGAAGCAGAAGCGTCTAAAGCAAGTTCCTTTCCGTCAGTCCTGGCTGCTTGGCGTCCAGAAAATGACTTTACGTCACTGGTTCAGACACGGTTTGTGAAGCTGGGAGCAGAGGGTGGGAGTGACATATTTGGTCCTTTATAAATGTCATGGGTTGACTTATTAATATTTACCCAAATGTCAGGAAGTCTTTTATAGTCTTCCTGGCAGTACCCGAACAAAAGACTATAAAAATATTGATTTAGAAATGACACACCTCCCATTTTTCCAGGAAGATCATGTTCCCGGTTCTGTGCATCTACCTCCGTCGCAGGTGTGGTCATGTGGGAGCATTTACTTGGCGGCCTTTCACACAGATCTAGTCAAGCCATTACGCCTATTCATTTCCGAGAAAACGCAGCTCTTGGTGCCACTATCACTTTATAGTTTTATGCCATTTTATATTCATCACCACTTCCCAAGACAGCATTTAGCTAACTTTTAACCTGCATTTAGGCTCCATGTGAAAATGGAAGAATCTAGTTCTGATCGGACCCTGTCATGTTCTTTTCTTCCCTGGCGAAATCAGGGGAGGGTGTGATTCCAGATCCTTCTTCTGGAGACTTGTCACTTGATGTAAAGTGTGGATTCCGCCCTGGCTGGCTTGGCTCAGTGGATAGAGCGTCAGCCTGTGGACTGAAGGGTCCCAGGTTCGATTCCGGCCAAGGGCACATGCCTGGGTTGCAGGCTCGATCGCCAGTGTGGGGTATGCAGGAGGCAGCCAATCCATGATTCTCTCTCATCATTGATGTTTCTATTTCTCTCTCCTTCTCCCTTCCTCTCTGAAATCAATAAAGAAATATATATATATATATATTTTTTTAACAAAGTGTGGATTCCCACCCAATTTAACACTCTGCCCTCAAAAGGAGAATGAATCGGTGGCTCAGGAAGGTTTCCAGCGGCTCCGATGAGCACCAAATTCATCTCAGCTTCAGAGACCTGTTTTTGTACCATTTGGTCTTTGAAATTAATCATTATTCCTGACATTGAAAGTACAAGGAAAAAGATCAGGAGGCCTGGGTGGGCTCCAGCCCCTCAGAGAGCCCATCTACAGTGTTATTTTCTTATAAAACATCATCCAAATATCCATTTGGGCAATAGGATCAATACCATCATGAGACTGCAAGACAGACCTGCCTTAAGCTGAATTTCATGGTGCAGCATTAGAGAAAATAGTGTCAGAGGAGACCATCAACATCGTATTCCACTCACCGATCATTCAGAAGGATGGGGATACAATGGGAAATCTCTCTTAAGGTTCCCAGGAGTTAAAAAGCAATGACAGCTAAAGGATAGGTATGCCTGCCCAAGGCTTATCCATTTCTTTACCAAGATGGCCAGTAGGATTCTGTGTAGGGGGAGGCATTCGAGCCCGGATGGAGACCAAGTGACTGGACTCCAGCCCGAGAGGTGACTGTTGTATAGGGAGACACGGGCAGAAATCACCTTGTGTTTAATTGCAAGTTAGTTCCTCTCTCTCCTTGTTATTTAATTTTCTTTCCTCCAGGGTGACTTCAGGATTTAGGTAGCATTTTATTCAGTTCAGCAGCCACTTGGCTTTGCTTGTGCAATCAGTACTCACCTTCGATTTCCCTCGGTCAGTAAACTCCCTTTCTGGAACAACTGCCTGGCAAACAAACAGAGTCACAATATGCTGGTCTGTGAAACCCACAGCACAGCACAGCTCATCCTCCACGCGACCTCACCCAGATCACCCCGTCAGGGCCCCAGCGTCATCGTGTGGCTGCTGTTCTGATTTCTTAGTTTAGCAAGAAATGGCTTCATTTCCCACGGGTGACTTTACCTCTTGAATGAAAATCTGCCAGGGCCTTAAAAAAATCGAGGGAGAGTTCGTGGAGGGAATACAGGTGGCTCCCGCACCCACCACCGTTCTCTCCTGAAACAGCAGGGCGATCTAAAGCCAAGCTGTCTAGAGATTCATCCCCTCCCCCAGCTGACCGGCTCTGACTGATTCATCCCTGACCGTCCACTAAATAAATAGCCTTTGAACAGGTCCGATGCTGATGGGGAGGCAGACTGGAACTTGTGACTAGCTCGCTCTCTCTCTCTCTCTCCCCCCACCCCCAAGTGCAGCCGGAAGGGCTAGAGTCCTGGCTCTGCATTCAATCTGAAACAGCCCATTGACATTTTAATCTTTAAATAGAGGATAAATGTCGATGATCATGACGCTTTGTTCTGGGTGCACCGCAGGGACTTCCCTTCACCGAGCTGCCGAGCTGCGGGCGGAGGGGTGGAGGTGGGCCAGCTGGGCCTCAGGCGGGCCTGCAGCAGCGAAGCGCCTCCTGGGTGCGCTCATGTTTACAGGGACACCCAGGGCCTGCTGGGCAGGGCTGGAGGGCGGGGGCCCTCCAATTCCTGGAGCCGCCAGGGCTCCTCGGGCAGGTGGTGGCAGAGTGTGCAAGCCCCCAGACACCTGGGAGGGCGGTCACTCCCCACCCTGAATGAGCCCCTGGAGCTGGGGCAGCCGTTGAGCGCCGGGCTGTGCAGAGAGGAAAAGCAAGTCCTCGGCCCCTTTTCGCCGCGCGGTGATCACTAAGGCCAAGCACCTGCCAAACGCCTGGGCGCGAGGAATGCTGGGAACTCCTGGAGGGCGGGCGGGCGGATGGGTCTCCACGCAGCTTGCGGAGGTCGCTGGGCGCGGAGGGGGACACCACGAACGTGGGACGTTGCATCTCAGGGTTGTCAGGTAAGGATGAGACACCTTCCTGTGTATGAAGGATGTTGCGGGTCTTGTCTGAGCGCTCACGTGTGTGCAGAGGGGTGTATGCAGCCGCGTAGCCAGTTACTAAGCTTTGACTCTCAGCCCCACGCCTCACGTGGCGCTCATGCTGAGATCCCTCAGCCATTTCTGCCAGCGTCTCCCGGTTAGATTCTGCGAACACAGGGCATCAGCAAGAGCCTGAGGCTGCAGGGAGGACGGAATGGCTCCTTCCTGTTTGCTCCCTGAGAACTTGAATTTCTCCTGCTCCACTGAGTGTCACCTTTTCTCACCTCGGTAATGGCGGTAATGGCAGGGATTCCTGTAGCAGCAGCTGCGCCCATGTGCCAGCTTTCCCCACATTTGCAGGCCCGGCCTCCATGTGCCCCGGGCCTCCTTGTGCCCGCTCAGTGGCATCAGCCCCCCTGGTGCCCCTCCTGAGCTCCCAAGCTTTAACCCTTTCAACCACTGCCCTCGCGCTCCCCAACCCGAGGTTCAGCCCCCACACTGTCTTGGGGCTGTGCTTCCCTCTCCCGTCACCAAGGCAACAGCCTTTCTACCTCGTGCACCGCCCTCTGCCTCTTTTCTCTGGCCTGGGACTTCCAGTTTCATCCCAGAGGGACTAGCAGGGACTGGGTTTGATTTCTCACCCGTGTCAAAAGTTCAGCAATAGCTGAAGAAAAATAACCACCGAGTCACTGAAGTGGTCATTAGTGTGTGCTGTGCCCGCACCAAAAGGTGCCCGAACCGGGAACACTCAGATCACATGTGGAGTGTGAGCCTCAGAGGGTTATTGTTGTAGAGCAGCCCCTACGGTGAGGAGGCAGCGACTGTTTACTCTTCACAGTGACTGGCTCTCATATTAGAATTTTTTTTTAATCATAGGGAGTTGGTCAGTTATTACCTCGTATCAACCTTGGGAAACAGTGTAGGTTTTGTTTGTAATTTCCAGAGTCATAAATAAGAAATGACCCAGGTCGAGTTGGACTTGCAAAATAAGCGAAATTAAGCTTTGTTTGTATGACTCATCTGGTTTTGTCTGCTTGGGGAATTTTCATGGCTGATCTCCATTTGTTTTTTTATTTCAATGCCTGAAACAACCAGAAAATCCAGACAATATATGTAAACAATGGTTTTCAAGACACTGGAAATCCCGTAATGAAAACCAGTTAACACCTGATGCCGCCTGCGTGGCTCGGAGGTTGAGCGTCCAGCAGGACATGCGCCTGGCTTGCGGGCTTGATCCCCAGTGTGGGGTGTGCAGGGTGATACTCTCTCATCATTGATGTTTTTCTCTCTCTCTTCCTCTATGAAATCAATAAAAATATATTTTAAAAAACCAGTTAACACCCGAGAGAAGGGAAATGGAGGTGCTCCCTGTGATCCTCCCCCCCGCCCCCACTGTCTGGAATTTTCAGGGCGGGGAGCCAGGCGGACATCCTTGCAGAGATGGAGCTGGGAGTAAGCCTAGCTGAAGTTTGCAGAGAGAGCACTGGAGAGGAGAGAACCTCTCTTTGAAAGACATAAAGAGAATGAAGAGACAAGCCAGCCTGGGAGAAAATATTTATAAAATTATGTATCTGATAAAGGACTTTTATCCAGAATACAGTATAATGAACTCTAAATCTCAATAATAAGAAAATAGTCCAGTAGAAAATGGGCAAGAGATTTAAACAGACCCTTTGCCGAAGAAGATAGCATACGGAAAGATGTTCAACATTAATAGTCATTAGAGCACTGCAAATTAGAACTACAGCTAGATACCTCAGAATTTGAAAAGCTCCTTGAAAATTTGAAAGGCTGATATCTCAAGTGTTGGTGAGGTTCTAGAAAAACTGTCACTCTCATACCCTGTTGGGAATGTTAAGTACTACCTTTTGGAAAACAGTTTGGCAGTTGGTAACTTAATCATATACATACCTTCTCTAGACCTAGCCATTCCACTCCGAGGTGTTCACCCAAGAGAAAGGACAGTGTGTGTCTGTACAGAGGGTTGTATAGGGATGTTTACAAAGCAGCTTTGTTTGTGATAAATAAAAACTAGAAACACCCCACAGGTTGATGAATAAACAGTTTGCGGCATGTATGTACAATGGAATACCACTTGGCAGTTAAAATGGAATAGAATATGGAAACATGCTAAAAGTAGAAAAATCTTAAAACAATTATCCTGAATGAAGAATTCAGACCAAAAAAGAGTATATACAGCATGTTCCATTTATATGAAATTCTAGAAAATTAAAACCAATATATAGAAACAAAAAGCAGAACTGTGGTTGCTTGGGGCTGGGACGGAGGCACAGTGAGAGGCACAAGAGAGGGATTGCCTAGGGATTACCTTTGGGAGTGATGGATATTTTTATTATCTTGATTGTAGGGATGTTTTCACAAGTACTAGTATATGCTTATGCCAAACTTAAATTGCACACTTTCCACATGTAGTTTACTGTATATAAATTATACATTAAGAAGGGCGTTAAACATTAGAAATAAAACAAATTAGGATGTTGTTAGAATGATGCAGGTTAGGCAGCACACACATTCCTTCTGGCAGCTAACAACCCTATTTCTCTCCTAATCTCCTGCCTTGAGCTGTACTATCACTAGAGTAGCTTTCACCCTGGGGCAAGCAACCCACAATTGGGTCCTGGGGAAGATTTTTTTTTTTTTAGATCCTCACCTGAGAACATTTTTTTTCCATTGATTTTTAGGGAGAGTGAAAGAGAGAGGGAAAGACAGAGAGAAACATCAATGTCAAAGGTTGCCTCCTGCATGAGCCCCGACCAGGGCCTGGGCCGGGGAGAAGCTTGCAACCCAGGTACGTGCCCTTGACCAGAATCGAACCTGGGACCCTTTGGTCCGCAGGCCAATGCTCTGTCCACTGAGCCAAACCGGCTAGGGCCTGGGGAAGGTTTTTTGATACTGTGGTCCGCATATGTGCAGAGAAGAAGGAATAGAGTTTACAGTCATAATCTTTATTTCTTCTTCCTCCTATTATTATGCTCTCTCTGAGGCTTGAACACAGTTGTAATCTTTAAATGGAGAAAGAATGAAGGTGGAATGGGATCACTGTCTGGTCAGGGCGCCAGAATGAGAGAGGGTGAGAGCTTCCACTGCTTGGGTCCAGTGATTATTGACTATGCTGTCACCCCATTATCATATGGGGAGGGAAGAATGTGGCTGAAGTTATTTAGGCACATATAGCTTAGGAAACATCAGAAACAGAACAAGCTACACTGTGAAGTGCATAATTGTAGCTTTCCAGAGACAGAAGGAGGCATGCTAACATGCCCCCAAATTGGTAAAGTTTTGGCAGGACAGACAAATGCCTGCTTCCCTGTGTGACTTCCTCACTCCTATGTTTCAGAGAGGGAGAGAGAAACATCAATAATGAGAGAGAATCATTTATCAGCTGCCTCCTGCACGCCCCCTACAGGGATCCAGTCTGTATCCTGATGGGGAATCGAACCGGTGACCTCTTTGTTTATGGGTCGACTCTCAACCATTGAGCTATCCTGGCTGGGCAAGTCTTTAATCTATTTTTGAATTGATTTTTTTTGTGTGTAGTATAAGGTAGTGGTACACTTTCATTCTTTTGCATGTGGCTTTTCATTTTCCCAATACCATTCATTGAAGAGATTGTCCTTTCTCCATTGTATATGCTTGGCTCTTTTGTCATAAATTAATTTACCATGTATACAATAGTTTATTTCTTGGCTCTCTCTTCCCATTGATCTGTGTTTGTTCTTATGCCAGTACCATACTGTTTTGATTACTATGGCTTTGTAATATAGTTTGAAATCAGAGAGATGGTGCCTGCATCTTTGTCCCTTCTCAAGATTGCCTTGTTTGGCTGTTTGGGGTCTTCTGTCTTTCCACTAAGATTTCAGGATTGTTTGTTCTGTTTCTGTGGAAAATGGCATTGGAATTTTGGTTGTGGTTGCATTAAATCTAAAAATTGCTTTGGGTAAGGCTTCATATTTGGAAAAACCATAGAAGTGCTGGAAATTCAGTGATCAAAGACACTTCATTTAATATCTGAATTTTTTATTTTAGTCAAGAACTGGTAATATTAGCAGCAGGGATAGGCTTAAAAGAAGCACATGAAAAGAATATTATATTACTGGGCTTCTTTGTGAGCAGTTCTGGTTATGAATGATGGCATAACTCTTACTGATATGTAGGACTCTGACTTTTTAAAAAATGCTTGAGAGCAAAGTCACCTGGGCTATCTGTAACATGTTAGTGTCCATGACCTTTTGATCACTAGAAATAAACAGATGAACAAGGAAAGCATCTCTTGAATGTCACTATTAGGAAACATAAATCAAAACAGCACGAGAAAATTCATATTTAAGCTGGAAATCTTTTGGTCTGAGTTCATGAATTTATGAATTAGAATAAGTTTGGACAACAATGAAAAGTCATCTTTAAAAAATGTGTCTGGAATGGTTTAGAAGAATTGCATAAATCCATACCTGGGAAATGCCTTGGAGTGTTGTAGAGTATGTAGGAAGGTATCTTAAATTGTAACAAAACTTGAGATGTCAATAATAGCTTTTCTTGTTTATGTAAGACTGGTAATTTCTATTCACCAAAATCCTATATAATAAAAGGATAATATGCAAATTGACCCTAACGACAGAAAGACCAGGAATGACTGGTCGCTATGACACACACTGACCACCAGGGGGCAGACGCTTAATGCAGGAGCTGCCCCCTCGTGGTCAGTGTGCTCCCACAGGGGGACCTCCGCTCAGTCACAAGCTGGGCTGACAGCTGTGAATGCAGTGGCAGTGGCTGGAGCCTCTCCCGCCTCCTTGGCAGCACTAAGGATGTCCCACTACAGCTAAGCCATCATTTGGACATCCCCTGAGGGCTCCCAGGCTGCCAGAGGGATGTCTGACTGCCAGCTTAGGCCTGATCCCCCGGGGAGTGGGCCTAAGCTGCAGGTGGACATCTGAGGGGTCCTGGACTGTGAGAGGGTGCAGGTCGAGCTGAGGGACTCCCCCCTACTCCAGTTCACAAATTTTCATGCACTAGGCCTCTAGTAGTATATAATCATAAATTAAAATGTCAGAATGTATTAGAATAGCATTACAACCAATAATCTCTTTTAAGGCTTATTCTTTTCTGATTCTGTAAGGATAAATATTCAAGCTTTAAGGGGCAAGGTATATATGGTAGGCATTTGCTATTATTTTAGCCCCTCAGCATCTGAAAACCCTTCCTATGCTAAGATTCCCTACCTTGGTAGCTAGGTGGTAGAGGGCGAAAATCCCAGATGCTTGCTTTCCCATGCTTGTTGTAGTTAATATGCAGACATATGACCTCGGTGTCACATTTAGATCCACTTCCACCAGATTTTTGTTTTTTAACTGTAATCCTCACTCAAGGATATGTTTTTATTGTTTTTAGAGAGAGACGAATGGGCAAGGAGAGAAAGAGAGAGAGATAGCGAGAGAGACATCAATGTGAGAGAGAAACATTGATTGGTTGTATCCCATTCACGCCCTGACCAGGTATCAAACCCACAACCTTAGTATGTGCCCTGACTGGGAATGGAACCTACAACCTTTTGGTGTATGGCATGCTGCTCCAACCAACTGAGCCACCTGGCCAGGGCCACTTGCACCAGATTTTTTTTTAAAAATATATTTTATTGATTTTTTACAGAGAGGAAAGGAGAGAGAGAGAGAGTTAGAAACATCGATGAGAGAGAAACATTGACCAGCTG
>NW_006291231.1:2389812-2400434 GCF_000327345.1 Myotis davidii
GGCCGACGCTCTATCCACTGAGCCAAACCGGTTTCGGCTTGTACCAGATTTTGACTTAGGAGCTAGTTATAAAAAATAAAACATGCAGTAAGCACACAATGCAATATACAGATGATGTATTCTATTATTGTATAACCTGAAACCTATATAATTTCATTAACCAATGTCACCCCAATACATCCAATAAAAGAGAAAATAAAACAAACAGCAACATACCCAAGGGAAAAAAAAAATAAGTACATAAACTAAGTCCAGAAATGAAGCGCTTTCTTTCTCTTTGGAAGAGTCAACTATATGATTGTTGGGGGAGGCGGGAGAAGACGAAAAAGTGGCTCCCTCCCGGAGAGTGTGGCTCAGTGGTTGAGCATCGACCTATGAACCAAGAGATCATGATTCAATTCCTGGTCAGGGCACTTGCCCGTGTTACGGGCTCGATCCCCAGTGGGGAGTATGCAGGAAGCAGCTAATCAATGTTTCTCTCTCACATTGATGTTTCTCTCTTTCCCCTTATCCCCTCCCCTTCACTCTTTAAAAAAAAATCAATAGGAAAATATCCTCTGGTGAGGATAAAAGAAATTAAAAAAGCATTGACACAGAACTTTTATAAAACTGGAATGCTGGACATGAAAACATTAAACAAATAATGAATATGGTAACCTGTTATGAGATTATACTACTTGCATGACACAGCAATATACTTTAGAGACATTATTACATTTACTCTTCCCAGTGACTTTTTGTTGGTCCTTTCAATAAAATAGCGGGGGTGGGGGGTGGGAGGAATGGCCAAATACCTTGCTTAAGGTCACACAGCTCATAAAATGTGGACCCAGGAGTCCAGCATTGGTTTTCTGATTTCAGAGTTTTTTCTTTCCCTCATATTATTACAACCCAAATTTAAATAACTTTGAGTTCAGAAATGAATACTCAGGAGAAAAGAAGTATGGGTGAGTTGGAAGTAGTAGGGAGGAAGTAAGAAGCAGTTAAAAAAATGTCTGTTAAAAGAATTAAGAAATTGACAAAGCACAGTGCTAGCAAGGTGTTTTCACCAATGAGTATTTATTAAAAGCCAGGGTGCACCAGGCACAATTCTTGTCCAGTAGGCTAACAGACACAAATGATGTAACCAATTCACTTATTAGCTTATCTGATTAAATAAAATACATTTCATAGAAATGATTATAAAATGCATTGCAGACAGAAACGGAATACCTTTCATATTACAGATCTTACAGTACCTAAATAATTTTTAATAAAAACCAGGCAACCCTATGGTAAATAGAAGTTATCAAACCACCGGTTATTTCTTTAGTCAGCAAAAGCACAAAAGCGTTCTGTCGTTATGCTGAAATGGGTTTCAACATTCAATACAGACATCCTTTTTCAAAAGTAACATAGTCCACCTATAATCTTAAAAATTCCATGTTTTTCATCGTGTATCAAATCACATTCTACTTTTTGGTTTAAAGATTAGTTTTGGTTTCGAGTAAGTTTATTTAGTATTTCAGTCCCAGGCCTCGCAGATTCTTGACTTGGGGCGGGTGAGAATCAGTTCAATTACGTATTAGTTAGAGGGACAAAACAAAATGTGAATGGATGGTTTATTTGCTTTGCCCAATATTTTTGCCAATATTCAATTGAGAAATTAGGATACACAGATGATTTAAACCAGAACATAACAGTAGAAGGAAAAAAAAAAAGACAAAATGCTGGGGTCATTTCTTTGAAGCAAGCCTGTCCATTAGAGCTCCTTATTGCCTTCTGGAGAGTTATGGCTAAATCTTCAGAGGGCCAGCTCGGGCTGTTGGCACACGATCTATCCCTTAGCTTGAAGGCTGCGGTGTAGGGGAGGGGGAGAGGGACTGACAAGGCACGTTGTGGAGTGTTTGCTGACAGTCACGATGGCCACCGAACCACAGTCGTTCACGAGTGTCCACCAGGTCCTCCCGAGACGGGGCTGGTTCCTTCAGGCAGCGACGCGGAACACTTCCTCTGAGAGTCAAGGTCAACTTTTATTGCACAGGCACCAGAATCATTCCCCTCCCCCCTTTCCTGAGCTGGAGACCTCCAAGTGCGAATGTGGCTGGGTGCCTCTCCGCTCGCTCCTCCGGCCAGCAGGGAGCACTCGCCGGGCGCCTCCGGGAGCACCTTCTTCAAAGGGAAGCGCGAGGTATCACGTTGGCCCAAGCAGTCTGGTCGGTCAGTCGCCATTCTCAAGCAATTTCTGTAAGTTGTTCTGTATCTTGAAACAATAACAGAGAAGCTCCTGTTATTAAATAGAATGGGGTCTATGAAGGGCCTATTTGCTATGGCCTATGTAGTGCATGAGATTATTTAAAAAAAAACACACAACTACCCAGCGGCTAACTTTGGATCAGCCAAACAAATGCTTTTGAAAGGCATAGACCTGTTAGACAATCCACTTTAAAATGAAAAAAGAGAGGGCAGGGAAAGAAAGCGGCACAAAGATAAAATGTCGGAAGAGACCAAGAGAAAACAGGAGGAAGAACTACACAGCACTGGAGACACCAGGTGTGACCCAAAGGATTCGGACACAGCAGGGAGCTGGTGCTTACAGAGCCCATTGGATAGTCTGAGACAAACACCACATAATAACGTTTAAAGTTCCACCCAGCAGCACGGCTCAGCGGTTGAGCATCAACCTATGAACCAGAAGGTCAGGGTTTGATTCCCAGTCAGAGCATATGCCCGGGTTGTGGGCTCGATCACCGGTGTGGGGTGTGCAGGAGGCAGCCGATCAATGATTTTCTTTCATCGTTGATATTTCTATCTCCCTCTCCCTTCCTCTCTGAAACCAAAGCCGGTTTGGCTCAGTGGATAGAGCGTCGGCCTGTGGACTGAGGGGTCCCGGGTTCGATTCCGGTCGGGGGCAGTTGCCTGGGTTGCGGGCACATCCCCAGTGGGGGGTGTGCGGGAGGCAGCTGATCGATGTTTCTCTCTCATCGATGTTTCTAACTCTCTGTCTCCCTCCCTTCCTCTCTGTAAAAAATCAATAAAATATATTTAAAAAAATGTATTAAAACAATAGCATTTAAGTTTCTTATTAGATATCATACATTTCCCAGAAGATTGTGAATTTCACAGGGACAGGGACCATGTCCTATCATTGGGTCTCAAGACTACAGTACAGGGTTGGGCATTAAAAATGTCCTTAGAAAATGTTTGTTGAGTAAACATTTTCTTAAAATAATTCAGAGCAAGACATTCTCACCAGAGAATGGTAGTAAAGGATCACTGGGAAACAGAAGAGAATGTATTCTTTGGGAAAAGAGTCTGTGATGTCCGACGGGCACACGCAGGCTATGTGAAGAGGGAGGGGTTTAACACATCTGTGCCAGGAACTCCACGCATGCTCCCCTTCACCACACACCACCACCACACAGGCAGGTTTACACAGGAAACCGAGGGCCAGAGGCTCTGGAGAAAGACCAGTTGCACAGACAGTAAAGGGAAGAGTAGGGCTAAGAACAGAGGTTTGAGTCCAGGATATATGCTCTTCCTCCTGTACTGTTCTGCCATGAATGCCATTTCCAACACTAAGAAAATAAGTATTTCCTTTTTTACCCACAAAAGGCATTGCCTTCGTCCTCCACCTTCCTACTTCGTGTCTTCCCTACCTATCCCACAGGACCAAAGGTAAAAGCAGTAGTGGGAAGACAGAAAAAGAAATGATTAGATTCCACATATGAGTGCAATCATGTGATACTTGTCTTTCTCTGACTAGCTTATTTCAATTAGCATAATACTCTGGAATCCTAAGAACAAAATAAACTGATGAACAAAACAGATCCAGAGACACAAAACAAGCAAGAGACTGCCATGTTTCAGAGGGGAGGTGGGGGGAGGGGAGGAAGAGATTAACCAGTGAGTGTATATGCATATGAGCATAGCCCACGGACAAACACAGGGAGGGGGTGGGAGTGGGGAAAAAGGGGGACATCTGCAATATGTTCAAAAATAAAGATTAAAAAAAGAAAGAAACCAAGAACTGATGTCCAAAATATATAGAACATTCCTATAAAGACAAAAAAACCCCAAAAGTAAAACAAAGGGGATAATTTACAGAACAAAATCCAAAGGGCCAATAAATATATAAAAAGATGTTCACCTGTGGTGGTAATCAGGAAAATGCAAATAAAAACCACAATGAGATCGGAGCGCCCACTGTTGGGCTGGGTGCAAGGGGCCAGAATGGACAGAGATGCTGCCCCTGGGAAGCATCTGAGGATAGACGGCAGAGGATTGCTCCACCCATTAGGCAGGTGGAAAAGAGGGGGTGTTAAAAATTATTCTTAGATTTCCAACAAGGATGACGGAAGGGCCTTGAGGCCATGAACAGAAATCGGGAAGTTACAAGCAGAGCAGGTCAGGGGCCTGGACAAGAACAGCCCCTGACGGAGGGCAGAAGGGAACTGCCGGCCCTGAGTGAAGGAGCTGAGACGGGGCTCCAGTTCCCGCCACACACGGCTGCCTGTGGTTTCACCAGCAGGCGGGGCTGCACCATCGCCTGACTGCCTCTGGCTGGAGGGGCAGACCGACCCCAAGGAACAAGGGTGTGGCCTGGTAACTTCTGCTTCCATTCCTTAGAGTCAGGTGTGCACTTTATAACTTTTTAGAACGTCAACATATGCATTTTGACTCTAAACCCACTTTTGTCTGTTTCTGCTTCAGGACAGAGATTTCTCCAGGAACCTAGTGTGGCCTCGTAGCTGAGTGGCGGGGCTCTGTCCGGGCTCCTGTTTATCTGACTCTTTATAGAATGTGGTGTCCCAGCCAGGCCGGCAGGAGAATGGGAAGAAACACAGGCGAAGGCGGCAGGATTCTGTGTGCTTCTGGTCCAAAGAATTCCGGCATATGCCAGAGGGAGCAAGATAGAAAATCAAAACCAGCCCACTCACTTGGTCAGCATAGAAGCCCAAACACTGGTCAACATTTCATTACAAAGAAAACTAAAAATTATCTGAAGTCTCAACAACTACCGTTGTAGAAAGGAAAATAATTCTGCTTGCTACCCCATACCTCCTCTAGGTGGATTTCGATTTAAAAGAGAAAAGGTTTCAAGTCAGCCTGGAGATACAGTGAAGCGATAGGAAGGATCTGGCATGCCCTGGTTTAAGGACAGGAGTTGGGGAACACCTTTGCTCTCCATACTTCAGTGGGTCAATGTTAGATAACATTTGGTAAAGCAAAACAAACAGTTTGACTCATTTGTAGTTCATGTTTCTCCCCAAGTAAGTGTAACTGCACTATCGTGGAAAGCTACTGGGCATTTGTGGGTTTGAACTGAACACTTAACTCCCCGAACCCTTTCCTTAAGGGTTAGGGTGAAAACAGATTTTTAGAGGGGAAGGGACAAACACGTTGACAGGATAAGAAATGTTAATCAGGCTTAACGAGGATATTTCTGGCATGCCTGGCTTTTTCTCCTGTTCGCTGTCCTACTACTGAGTTCTAAGAATACCACGGGCATGAGGACAGGCCTGCCTCACAGCTGCCCTATAGGAAGGTACCTTTAGTGGTACAGGCACATCAGTGGGCTGTCAGCAAGGACTAAGGCTGGATTCTGAGGGGCAGGAGAGCAGGGGGCTTCCAAGCACAACTGATGTCACACAGACCTGCTTCCGATTCCACGTCTGCCGACTTCCTAGCCTTGTCTCCTTGGGCAAGTTAATAGGAACTTGGATTCTTCTCGGTCACATAGGAACAGTGTCATCCATCTCTCAGGGTTACGACAGGGAATGAATGCAGTAATTTGTGTGTGGCCACCGTGGGCCTGGGTGGAGGTGGGGCTGCACTCTCGGTTGGGACACTCCCTCCTGGGTCCCTCCCCCAGCCCTGTGTCAGAGGTCACCTGCCCCTGGGCTCTGTGGCACAGAGAACTATTTCTAACCAAGGAGGAAAGCCAGGAGACAGACCAACAAGGAAAATGAGATCGGAACCTATTTCTTGGTGGAAATAAAAAATGGTCTTTCACATTTACCATGTAATCCCCGGGCTGGGTTTGGCCATGTAGGCTGCTCGCTGCACACACCAGCAGGGTTTTAATGTGTAACCACTGATCTATGGCAAGCGGCAGGCCCCGCCACGGCTGCCCCAGCACGGAAAAGAAATCACCTTTTCTAGTTTCATGATGTTCGCGGTGAGCTCCCGGCAGAGGGCCTCTGCGTTTAACTGCACCTGCGACCCCAGGCTGGACGGCGCTGCCTGTCTGCGAGGACAGAGAGAAACATTACCGCGGGCCGGAGCGGCCAACACGGAAGTGGAAGAAACACCTCTGGCATGTACATGAACAGTAAACCAGGTTATAGCAGAAGAGAGTGAGCATTTAACTTGTTCACATCAGAAAGGCCCCGCAGTAACCCACTCCAGACTGGATGTTTGGGGGCTAATTCTTAACAGCTCAGCTGGAAATCTCTGAAGCTATTTTTGTTTAAGTGGCTGCAATGTGCCTCGGCTTCCAAACAAAAATCAGACAATTATTCTCAAGCCCGTGGTTTCTTAAACCCTTTTTATTAGCTTCCAGTAACCTCTCTATCCCCACTACAGCATCAATTTGCAAGAACTGTTGCTCTTCTCAGTTGTAGATGCAGCCACTGGTTGACTGGCAGTGTATGGTCTTTGTAGTCATACAGACTGCATTGGAATCCTTGATTCTATTTCAAACTGTAAGACATGAAGCTAATTATTTCTCTGGGTCTCAGTGACCTCATCTGTAAAATGGGAATAGCAGTAATAAGGTACAGTGAGAGAAAATTGTGTTTGTGCATGTGTGCATCCATTCTAATAGAGTCAACAGCACATGGTGTGTACTCTGTGTAGAGGAATATCCCTACTTTTAGGACATTTGCTAAAAGTATGTTTCCTAATGTGGAACAACACTTTATTTTACTTTTTAGGCAGTACGTCAAAATCCTCATGGGAACGGGTTTAAAGGAAAGGGCTCTCTGTCTGAATAGGTTTCATTAGGTCAGGCATGTAAAATGACTGTGATGGAAAAATTTCACAGGCACCATCAAGCAATTGCTAGTCAGGTGGATCTTTATAGCGAGGAAGAGTTTTGTAAATAAATGGGCCAATACAGAGTTATCGGTGATCAGATGTGCTGAGTTACTTGAACTGCTTCTCTCCTATGAATGTCTTAACTCCTTGCCCTTTCAGCTCAACTTTCATGTTTTAATAAATGGGCCAAGGTCACAACTGAGTCTCAGGATAAAAGAACAAGATAATGTACAATTAGGCTTGTTTCTGCCTCATCACTGGCAACACTATAGCAACTCAAGGACATGTACAGTCAGGTCATTCATTTCTGGGACCTTCCCACCTCCGTATTCCCCATGTATACACTTAAAATATCTCATACAAAATGTATGCTTAATTAATATTTGCTAAGAAAGTTGCTAAACTCAGGTCAGACATCCTACTAGTCTGAATAGCAAGCAGATGCTAGTGCAGGAGGGACATGTCTTACTCAGCGTGATGGGTGTCCATAATGGAGGTCAGTGACCCCAGCTGCTCCTCCAGGGTGTTAATTCTGTATCGCATGTAGAAGGTCGAGAGGATTAGCGCACAGACACTGGAAAGGAAAAGGAGAAATCTCAGTGGTCAACGGCCAGGCCCTGATGCTCACAGAATAATAAACTCAGAGACAGCCCTGGTCGGTGTGGCTAAGTGGTCAGATCGTTGGCCTACACACACAAGGGTCTTGGGTTTGATTTCCTGTCGAGGGCACATACCTGGGTTGCAGGTTTGATCCCGCTCATTCGGGAGGCAACCAATCGATATCTCTCTCTTAACATGAATGTTTCTCTCTCTCTACCTCCCCATGGGAAAAATATTTCAGGTGAGGATTAACAGGAAAAAACAAAATAAAACAATTTTGAGCCAACTATACATTCTTCGAGGCAAAGTATTTTCTAAAACAACTTGGCCAAAGAGATTTTAAAAAAGATCTTTCTTCAAAGGTAGATGCTTGTCACAAAACTTTAGAGCTATCAAGGGATTTAAAATTCTTTAGCCCAAGTTCCTCAACTTATAAGAGATTCTAATAGGCTTTCCCGGGCTGCCCCCGAAGCTCCTCCTTCCCCGGCGCTGCCTCCCTCACTCGAAGGGCCCGGCCCAGCCTGTAGTGCCCAGTCTTGTTCTCTGGTGACTCACAGGTTCCCTGCTTTATCTGGAAACCAAACTGGGCCTGTCCTCCTCGGTGTGAGGAAGAGCCCAGAACTGGGTCCGGCTATTTTCAGAAGAACCACTGATTACAGTCTGGAAGTGAGGGGGAAGTTAAAAAGTCAGTGCCTATGTTTTCAATCAAGGGGATGACATTTTCAAGTTGTTTTGGCCTCTAGCCAGAGAACATGGGTTGGATGGAAAATAAACAGTCAGGACAAAGATGCTTCATTGTAATTTCCCAGCCAATAGCATCCACTCAGCCCTTAGTCCTCCGCTGGATTTGGCACAATCAGTTTGCTTTCCCTTCCTCCCTCTTTTCACTTTTTAGATGAGAAAGGGATGAACATGAAAATGTGACCGAAGCTGCAATAGGAGACAAAAACCGTGGAAGAAAAGATTTGGGTCACATTAGAGACAACTGAGACTTACAGTGGCTCTTGGCAACATGAAAAGATGATTCCTTTCAGAACTGAATCATTTAAAAAATATATATTTTTATTGATTTCAGAGAGGAAGGGAGAGGGTGAGAGAGATAGGAACATCAATGATGACAGAGAATCATTGATCAGCTGCCCCACACTGGGGATGGAGCCCACAACCTGGGCATGTGCCTTGACCATGAATCAAAACCTGACCTTCTGGTTCACAGGTCGACACTCAACCACTAAGCCATGCCATCCGGGCGAGAACTGAATCATTTCCTGAAGTCACTTCTAGTAAATTCATTTACTTACACAACTGCATAGAATATAAGAATATGGCGGAGAGTCGGACGATTCTGAGACTTCACTTTGTGTAAGATTCCAATGGATTCTGACTGACCTGTTGAGTAGAAAACAAAAAGTGACAGTTTTAAAACACGTTCTTCCAGCAATATTGTTATGGGGAAGAGGTACTTGAAACAGATAATTATTCCCAGTATAGAAATCAAGGCAAATACTAACAGAAGCTTCCCGGTGTCATTTTAACCAGTAGCTACAATTACTTCCAAACGTTCCCTTCAGTCCATATTTACTGAGGGCCCCCTCTGCAGTAAGCATTGTTGGAGGGAATGGTGAATCATCTAGATACCATCCTTGTCCTCATACCAGTACAACTGGTAACTGGTTATTAGAGTAACTTGTGGCCCAGTGCACCGATTCGTGCACATTGAAAGGAAATTAATTAGAAGAAATATTTTAATATTGCTATTCTCCCTTTCTCTATAATAGAAGTGTCAGAGATGAAAGAATATTAGTAAAATGTTTATGAAAATAACTGATAAACTGATTAAACTTATTCTAATATCTCCCTGTATACCACATTAAGAGTAAAAACACTTTCAGAGTGCTTGCCTAATTTCCCTTGTGATGAAGTATTTAGAACTTTAACTTTAACGTCACATGCTCTTCAAACTCGAGAGAAAGCAACATATAACTGACCATGTGCGAAAACGGGTTTAGGTAGGAATATTCCTACTCTGTCTAGAGTTTGTCCTTGTGATTTAGTAATAGTTATCGCAAATGCTGGCATCATGGGAAACTGTCTTTGAATTAATTTAAATGGGAGGCCAGTGTCAGATGGGGACAAATCATTTCTTGGAATCAGAACAACCTCTCCTTAACTCGCAGATCCAGTTAATACTTCAGCTTCGATTATGTTAGGTCGCAATCTTTTGATAATAAACCATTACAAAGAACCCATTTACTATTAAGATTTCTCAGTAGCATGATGATTGCACGTACTTTCAATTTTAATTTATGACACGGCATTCCCGAAGGAGTAATACTAGTAAGCAATTTGATGAGAAAATTTTCTTTTCGGCATCATCTGTTGAATCGATGGAATCATCACTCAAATATGTGTGAACATCTCCATTGAGTACATCCAAAATTTCTTCATTTAATTTATGAACGTGCTCATTTTGAGGACAAAGAATCTGACACAACTATGTTAAAAAACAACCAAATTCACGCTCAACAATGACAGATCAAAACACACATGTGCGATTGGTGCCAGTGAGAGCTTTATATGTATTGCGCATGTGCGAGTCAATGTTTATTTTTACATTGCCAGTGTGTGTCATATGTACCAGTCATTTGGTAGGTTGGACGGCCGTAAAGGCCGAATACTTAGCCCTTTATATATATAGACTAGAGGCCTGGTGCACAAAATTTTGTGCACTCAGAGGGGTCCCTCCACCTGGCCTGTGCCCTCTCGCAGTCTGGGACCCCTCGGGGGATGTCCACCTGCTCCCCAGGGGAGGAGGCCTAAGCTGCAGTTAGACATCTTTAGTGCTGCTGAGGAGGCGGGAGAGGCTCCCATCACCACTGCTGTGCTGGCAGCCGTCAGCCTGGCTTGTGGCTGAGCAGAGCTCCCCCTGTGGGAGCACAGTAACCACCAGGGGGCAGCTCCTGCATTGAGTGTCTGCCCCCTACTGGTCAGTGTGTGCCATG
>NW_006291231.1:2401463-2401845 GCF_000327345.1 Myotis davidii
GGGGGCTTCTTCCTGCTTTCCCTTTCGCCTCCCTGCATTGTGCCTACATATGCAAATTAACTGCCATCTTTGTTGGCAGTTAACTGCCATCTGAGTTGGCAGTTAATTTGCATATCACCCTGATTAGCCAATGAAAAGGGTAGCAGTCATATGCCAATTACCATATTTCTCTTTTATTAGTGTAGATTAGTACATAAGAAATAATTCATTAATTTGAGTTTTAACAGCATTTTTTTGAATCACAATCTCAAAGTATTCTGAGTAACAGAGGGGCCTCCATGAAGGCTGTTCACCTTTATATCCCCCACAGTAAAGCAGAGGACTTAGAAATGTTAGTTGAATGAATAAATTAATTAATATGCAAAGACCTACAACAGGAAAG
>NW_006291231.1:2401865-2422338 GCF_000327345.1 Myotis davidii
GGGGAGGGGGATATGAAAGGCAGCCATGAAGTGAAATGTGAGGGCCCTTTAAAAGTTACAAGCAGATTTTCCACCCCCTGCCCCCAATCTGCTCCTCACCGTGTGCAGGGAGACTCTTGGCTTTGCCTTCAGGTGCTCTGTTCATCTGGACATCTGTCCTCGTTGGCTTTGCTTCTCCTTTGGAGACACTGAGGACTGTCTGGGATTCTGTCACATGGAAATCTGTCAGGCCAAACAGGGCTGGATAAGTACTCTCCTCAAAACATTGAAAATGTAGTATCAACCACAAAAGCAAACCAAGCTCTCAAGGTGCACAATGACCAAGTACATAAATGGATCTTCTCCTAAGCTGGTTGAATGGCTGGGGATTCAATGATGGAGCAATTAAGTAATAAAATAATATAAGGACGGTCTGTCTTTACCCCACAGACTCATGGAGATGATTCAGCTGTAACAATTCATAATATTCTTAAAAGAGGGAAGGAAACAGTATGTTTCTCTCTTTCAGTCAACCTAGTATTATGTCAATTTATGAGACATTTATTAAATATGCATAAATGGAAATGGAATTTTACCACATAGGCACATCCGTGTGCTGGAACTTTCCCCAGATTCCCTTTCCAGTTGTTAACTAGGAAGACAACGGGTGTTTTGTGGTTGGTTTTGTTTTGTGTTTTTAAGGGGTGGGATGAAGATGTTTTGTGGAGAATGAAAAGTTAGTCAAGATACAGAATGTTCCAGACCTCTGGAGTTCTCGGACTCGGGCGTCTGCGAGCCGGAGCTGCTGTAGCCTCCCAGGTCTTGCCTCCTTTGTTGAACCACTCCATCCAGATCTGAGAACTCGTCGTTGAAATCCTGCAGGGAAGCAAAGACATGGAGAGAGGCCATTTCCCCTATGAAGAAGGCAGGCCTTTGCAGGCCCCAGCCTTTTTCCTTAGGCCTGACCTATAAAATAAGGAAAGGAAGGAAGGATTTCCCCAAACTACTGGGATTTTGCCTACAGATCACTGGGTATCTGCTTCCTGAAACCGAGATTCTTCCGGGCAGTTAGAATTCTATCGACAACAGTGGCCAACTTGCTTGAAACAACAAAGGTCTAGAAAAACACTGGAATGCTGATGACTGAAAAGCTGCAGAAGCTGCACTTAGCACTTTATGATGAGAAAGTGACTGAAATAGACATATATAAAAGAAAAATGTAGATAGAAAGATCTAAATGCATGTTTGAATATGCAGATACAGAGAAAGGTATTCTTCAATTATAGTTTTTTAAAAAAGGTGTTGGATAATGATCAACATAATTTGATGAACAAGAATAGATTGATCTAGAGACAAATGGTAGGGGAGGGGGGTTAGAGAGCAACCAAAGGACTTGTATGCACGCATATTAGCATAACCAATGCACACAGACACTAGGGCGGTGGGGGCTTGCCCAGGGTGGGGGTGGAAAAAAAAAGGTATTGGAAACAGGCAAGGGCAAATGGCTTTAACAAATTAGACCCTGAAAGGAAAACTTTAGTGTTTTTTTTTCCCCTTCACTAAATCAAAACAGGGTCAGCAATATTACATGTAAATCACAGAAGCGTGATAAGGGAGTGAGAAGTAGGGGAAACGTGGAGTCCCAGCCATTCCCCCCACGTGCTTCGGAACCAAAGATCAGGCTGTCACTGAAACATGCTGGGAAGGCACCGTGGGCTGAGCACTCTACAGTCTAGTCAGCTGTCGAATGAAGAAGAGACTCGTCTTGTAAGCAAGTTGCCAACCTTCTACCTTCAACTGGAAGGTTGTCTTTGGGTCATTTCAATGTCGTGCAAGATTTTTATAGGGAACGAAAATGGAAAAAATTCAAGTCTCTTGAACGTAATGACTATGTATTGAATGCCTGTCATGTATGAGGCAGTAGGCAAAGCCCCTTACACAGAGGATTTTGCACTTAACCTTCACAGCCACTTTGTGGGGTTGGCATTGTGCTAGATGAGGAAACTGAGGAGAGCAGTTACAGAGCCCGTCTGATGGCATAGCTCAGTGGGGTGGAACCAGATTTCAAACCAGACTTGTTGGATTCTAAGTCATATGCACTTAATTCTATTTTGTACTATTTTTTAAAAGTTTTAGAAAAGGTTTTATAGATTTTTTTTAAAAAAATGAGATAAAAATTCACAACATAAAATTCACCATTTTAAGTGTGCTATTTAGTCGTTTTTAGAAAATTCACAATGTTGTGCAACCATCACCACTATCGTATTTCAGAACATTATTATCACCCTGCCAAAAAGAAACCTTTACCCGTTCCCAGTCACTCCCAATTTTCCCTCTCCCTCATTCTTTGGCAGACGCTGATCTAGTTTCCATCCATATGGATTTGCCTATTTGGAACATTTTGTAAAAATGGAATTATACAATATTGTGGCCTTTTGTGTCTGACTTTTTTCACCTGGCATGTTTTCAAGGATCATCCACGTTGCAGTGTGTAACAGTAATTCATCATTACTTTTTAGGAAAAGAATATTCCATTGTGTGGATAGATGACTTTTTGTTTATCCATTCATCAATCAGTGGGCATTAAGTTTGTTTCCACTTTTTTGCTATTATGAATAACTAGAGGTCTGGTGATGGATTTGTGCACTGGTGGGGTCCCTCGATCTGGCCTGTGGGGACTGGGCCGAAAACAGCTCTCTGACAACTCCTGAAGGGTCCAGGATTGCGAGAGGATGGTTCTCAGGTGACACACCCGGAACCGGGCTCCCTGCTCTCTGGGTCTGGGATGCGGGTGAAGCAGATTTGGGGCTAACAGTGCCCCAGCAGTGACCTAACCCACGGCCGATTCCACGAGGAATCAGGCTCCCTCCTCTACTGGTTGAAGTGTCTGCCCCCTGGTGGTCATTGAGCATCATAGCTACCAGGCAAACAGACGAATGGTTGGATGGGCACTTAGGCTTTTATATATATAGATAGTTATGATCATTCTTGTTCAGGTTTTTGTGTGAATATATTTTCAATCTTACTACTTTTTGAATAGCTCTCAAAAAACAAGATTTGTAGATCTTGAAACCATGGGCTCATACCACTTCACCAAAGGTATTTCAACATTTAACAATAATCAATTTAGGAATAATCAATTGAATCATATGGCTAGGACTCTCCTGGGCCAGCTTACACCATCACAGGTCTACATCGTGTACAAATGGGGGCACTTACTCCCCACAGGAGGTTTAGTTGGTAGTCAACAAAGTCTAAAGGAACCAAATAATCTCTACCGTTCACTTGGGCATTATAGCTTTCTATATATATATAAAATTTATATTTATATATTGATTAATTTCAGAGAGGAAGGAGAGAAAGAGAGAGATAGAAACATCAATGATGAGAGGGTATCACTGATTGGCTGCCTCCTGCATACCCCTAACTGGGGATCAAGCCCGCAACCCCAGCATGTGCCCTTGACCAGAATCGCACCCGGGACCCTTCAGTCCACAGGCCTGTGCTCTATCCACTGAGGCAAACTGACTAGGGCTATTGCTTTATTTTTTTAGTTATTTCTAGGTATTGCTCATCTTCTCTATTAAGCTGGCTGTCAAGTCTTTGAAGGCAAGAACTAGGCTAGATTTTTCCTGATGTCCTTAAAGCATGTCCTAGCATGGAACCTTCAGCACAGAAGACATCCAACTGTTTGTGGGATGAATCATGCCCCACCCCAAGTAGATTGGTGAATCCTTCTAAAATAACACTGACAAGCAAACGAGCAAGACTTTATGAATATCTCTGGTGACCAGTCATCCCAAGGCAGCCCACTACCGGGTTTCTTCCTTTGCAGGACAACCCTTCAATTCCTTGAAAAAAATTTATGACCCCCTATGGTCATCCTCTTCTTCAGGACACAGATCCCTGTTTCTTCGTCTTGTCTTAACTATTACGGCCCTAAGTTCCTCCTGCACCCTGGTCATGGCGGAAGGAGACCCGTAGTTGCATCACATATTCCCTTTCTTTTGCATTTAGACATTAGGTAGGCAACTCACCAGAGGCAGAGATGAAGGGCGGTCTGTCCGGAAGCGGTCTGCCCGGAAACTGTTTTCAAGAGAAGACGGGTTGGGACTGTTACCAACACTTGTATTCTGCAGTGATTGAAACAAAATGAAACACCAGGTTAACTACGGGACTGTAAGAAGCACGGAAGACAGATGAGTCACTGGGGCTCGACAATGTACTCACATCTAAGTGTCCACACACGGATTTGAGTAGTTTGTAAGTGGAATCTCTGGAGAGGAGGGAGACAAATATGTACTGAAAACAAAACAGAGTAATTAATAACAGACACTGCCTGATGAGAAGGGAGTATTCAGAGTTCAAACATTTCTTTGTATATCTTTTTTTTTCACTTTAAATGATACAGACCATTCTCTGGTCCATATCCTCATCCTGCTCACCCACACATTCAGTTCTTATTCTACTCCCGCACTAAAGGAAATATACTCCCCAACGATAGCAACAAAACCCTCAAACTCAATTGAAGTAATGGACAAACATAGAGAAAAATGAAGGCTCTAATACCCTGAGAAAGGCGCCCCAAATCTGCACCAGTAGGAAAGATCTGGGCATTAAGACAAGGCTGGTGATATTTACTAAACCCTCTCCACCTCCTTTTTTTTTGTTTTTTTGTTTGCTTGTTTAGGCATCTAGCAATTCCTGAGGGTCTGCTTTTTCTGTGCTGACCTCGCTTTCCACTGAAAATTTCCCAGGGGCTCTAATAGGCTCGTTCTTTTTCAAGCCACTTCCAGATCCTTCCTTGTACAAATATGGAGATTTCTGCAGAGGGTACTTATAAGTGAGTATGGAAAAGAAGTAAAATCAGAGCCAGACAAGTAATTTGGAGACCAATGACATAAGGAAAAATGATTTTACCCTAAACAGTATGTTGAGAAAAATATTAAAACTCACTCTTTCTCCATGTATTTGAGCCATAGAATCTTTCCAGGCTCACTTTCCAAATTTTGTGATTACCCCTCTTATTCAATTCACCCATTAAAGAAACTGATACAATTTCCAATATGATCTATATATATAAAAGCCTAAGCAACTGGCCGACTGGCCGGTAGATATGACACGCACTGACCATCAGGGGGCAGAGCTCAACGCAGAAGCTGCTGAGCGACAGCAACTTTGCAGAGTGCCCTCTCACACTCTGGGACCCCTGGGGGATGTCGGACTGCTGGTTTCGGCCTGATCCCCGCAGGCCAGGCTGAGGGACCCCACCTGCTGGAGGGACCCCACTCACTCCGCAGATGCCCTTTGAGCCCCAGTGCTGCTCCAGGTGCAGCCAGCCAGGGAGGGACAATGGGAGGTTGGCTCCTGGGCATGTCTGGCCCGTCTCGCCCAATCCCGCCCCACCAGCCACCTTCTAATTAATTTCCTTTCATGTGCACAAATCCATGCACCAGGCCTCTAGTGTAATATAATACAGTATTATATCCCAAGGTAGTTAACATTATAGGTTCTGGCATTAGACAGACCCAGTTGTAAATTTTGGCTCTGACACGGAGTAGGCGACATTGGGCAAATGGCTTACTTAGGCCCTCTTAGCTTCAGTTTTCTTAACAATATCTACCCCCAAAAGGGTGGTAGGGTAGAATAAATGGGAAAACATAAGGAAAGTATTTAGCATATGCTTGGCAAGAAGTACTTGATGCTTAATTGCCATTAGTTTATCTAAATATTTTTTCAAAAATAGGTATTAACATATTTTCTAGTTCATCTTTCCCTCTTCAACTATCCAGTATGGTTACAAATGGAATGTGGCTTTTGTGCTTTCATAGAAATAGTAGGCAAAATATTAAAAAATAATTTCAAGTGAAATATGGGTAACCAAAATATTCCACTCCCTATCTCTACCCAAGCTGAAATAAACACCTCTCAGTGAAAATACTTCTGGTTGCACATGACTGTGGCATCACAACAGTCAACAACAGCTTGAGAATTCCCGTACAGAAGTGGGATAGAGCCCAGCCCGTGGGGCTCAGTGGTTGAGCACTGACCTATGAAACGGGAGGCACCTGGCGGACTCGAGACCCAGTAGGGGATGTGCAGGAGGCAGCTGATCAATGATTCTGTCTCATTGGTGTGTCTATCTCTCTCTCTCTCTCTCTCTCTCTCTCTCACTTCCTCTCTGAAATCAATAAAAGTATCCTATATAATAAAAGGCTAATATGCAAATAGAGTGAATGGCAGAATGACAGGTCACTATGACGTGCACTGACCACTAGGGGGCAGACGCTCAATACAGGAGCTGCCTCCTGGTGGTCAGTGTGCTCCCACAAGGGGAGCGCCGCTCAGCTAGAAGCTGGGCTCACGGCTGGGGAGTGCAGCAGTGCTGGTGGGAGCCTCTTGGGAGCTGCTTGGGGGATGTCCACCTGCCAACTTAGGACTGCTCCCTAAGGGGTCAGGAGGGCGCAGGCCGGGAGGAGGGACCCCTAATTCTCAAGTGCACAAATGTCGTGCACCGGGCCTCTAGTATTTAATAAAAAAAGTGGCATAGGTAAGGCAACCTGGAAGCCAAGAGGGGCCAGGAACTGGTCTGAATTTGGGCGCACATAACAAGCACACGTTTTAGGTATTTGGGATGCCTTTGGAGAGGTCCCATCTGAGGTTATGGGGCGGCTGGCCACCCCCACTGCAGGGACTCCTCAGTGTCACCCACCCTACCCTGTCAACAAGATGGGGATGGTTGTTGTTTTAAATCATGCTAAAGACACCGAATATCAACTTAGCCTGACCTAACAGATATTAGGGAAAGGGAAGTTCGGAACAAATTTTATTTTTTTGACCTCGGTCAAGCAAATATAAATAAGTCAGCGGGAAATTAAAAATTGGCAACAATGATATTAGAAGAAATCATCTTGTGAGGGGAAACAACACTACAGGCTAGGATTTTACAAATCAGTCTTACGTATACTTGGTGATTCCCTGTGGGAGATAATGATATTTATGGTCCAGGGCCTTGGTCTCGGCAGGAGGGAAGGGAGAGTGGAGCAGGATGGAGCAAGATGCCCTGCTCTGGGGCATACTCACCTTGTCTGTGACCGTCGCTATAATCAGGGCATTTGGCACCAGAAGCGCAGTTTTGGTTTTCTTTATCAGGGTTACGGAGAAAGCCGGAATAGAGATCTGAAACAGAAGCCCTGCATTAACACACTGGTGAAGACTTCACAGAACAACACTTCAAGTTTTCCTGTTAAAGGAGAAAACAGACCGATAACAAATCGGCAGCAGGCTCCCTGGGACCCATGGAAAATCCATCTTAGAGTGGCCTGGCTGTGTCCCTGAGCTCCTTAAGCTGTTGTTAATGCACAGCCAGGGGATAAATCGGGATCATCAGTCCCGCTGAACAGCTTCCTGGGAAACCTTTATCTTTAGACTTGGGACTAGAATGCAAAATTTACATGCATGCTAAAGATAAGCTCTAAAGGTTGCTTTTGCAGGCTAATCTCCCATACCCCCCTCTCCTCTGTCTCAGGCACATGTGGGTGGGTAAAATGTTGAAAAGCACTGGTGTAATAGAACCATTACTGGACAGAAAGTCTGGAACTTGAATTCTCAGCTCGGTTCTGTTACTGTCTATATGACCTCCTCTACCTGATGAGTTATCCTTTCTAGGCCTCAGTTTCCTGATCTGTAAAATGGGGTTAGTTTTATCTACTTCCCAGGATGTTCTGTGGATTAAGTGAGATAATGTATGGAAAATGCCTAGCACTCAATGACCCTGTTCTTCATTTCCTCATTTGCCTCATGTAAAGAGGATGGGTGAAGCAGAAGAACTCTAATTTCTTTTCTGGTTCAAACAATAAAGAATAACAATGACAACTGTAGCAGCTACTATTCATACCTATTTACAGGTGATAATGCCACTTAGTTATGACCTTCCTGTAAAGTAGATATTCTAAGAGATAAGGACATTTGTGTAGTGAGGCATATGACTTGCTTAATCATAAATATAGTAAGTTACAAAGACAGAATCCGAACAAATCTTATCCTAAGTGTAGTTCTTTTTCCGTACAATATACTACAAGAATGTATCAGATGCCACAAAGAATAGTCGATGCTCCTGATACTTATATGTTATAGCTGCATCCCTTCAACCCACTTTGGTTTTCAGGGATCACATCACTTTGATCTCTGAAAACAGAGTTACACACACACCCACGGTAAAAAGAATATGACCTGAACCTCTCTCTAGGTGCACCCACTCACTTGAACATGTATTTTGCAAAAATGCTTTATATATTCTGAAAGAAATCGAGGTCAGTGGGGAAAAGGAGGTCCTTCAGTTAATGCTGGCAATTTAAAGGAAGGAAAAAAAAATATGCTTTTTATGTTGACTATTTGCATTCACACTTAGGTGGAATTGTTCTACTGTCACTCCAGCTGTAGGTTGAGATGACTTTGGAAAAAAGATGTCAAGATCTACTCAGACAGATGGCGATGTAAAAATGCTTCTCATTTTGTTTCTGAGCAGTGTTGAGGGGCTATAACTTAGGATTTCTTTTCATAATCTAAGGCACGGAACCTCCTGAAGAAGGAGTTTTCAGTCAGTGGCTTCACGAGTATAAAATGACAACTAGATCACACGTGAGAGAGAAAGTGGAAATAATAACCTTTAGGGTGAGCCTAGGTAGATTGTGATGCACACATTTAATTTTATAAGCATCTGAAAATACCAGTGGGCTAAAAGGCCCTGATTAAATTAACACTACACTTTATTAGTCTTTTTTTTCCAGGGTAGGGTGTTCAGAAAAGTCCTCTTCCTAGAGAAAATCGTGGTTGCCTTGAGTTCACATTGGATGGTGCTGGGCCCAGGCCTGCTGGCAGGGAGGAAGTTCCATCACGGAGCTGAGGCCCCTTGAGCCATCCTTCCAGGGGAAGAAATGTACACGTCACTGTCCCGGTCCTGTGTCCCCTCTCTGCTCGTTTTCAATCTCCTGTCTCTTGGATACAGCACATGCAAAAGCAACCCCGGTGTGGCAAGCCTTTAAACACAGGGTCACTCCTTTTACCTTTTTTGGGTCAGTTTTCTCGTAAATGGCAGTAGGATTTTGAAACCATTGGCAGATTCGTATGCGTGTGAAACTGCACGTGCTGGCTTTGTGCATTCCTCTATCCTTAAAGGAAGATTAAGACTTTCCTCACTAATGTCTTCACACCCTGCTGCTCCAGTGAGTTGCTGGCTCTCCCTGAACTCCTGACAGCATCTTTACCCCCTCGAACTGGATGGCGCTCAACCCCCACCCCCCGTCCCCACTCCATGATCAAGGTCTTAGAATCCAGAAATCTTAGAAATAGGGTGGAATACTGCTTAATATCACTTTGCATTATAGTGATTCAGATAATAACTGTGCATCTAAAACAACTCTATATAGTAAAGGAACAATATAAAAATAGCATTCGACATAGCATGCTAGTTTGCTGACTCAACACCAACAAAATAAAGAATTTCCATTTTATTTGATACGTGGTCTTTAGCTAGAAGACTGCCCATGGCTGCAGGGAGAAGACTTAAATTAAACATACCTACCACTTAAAGAGAATTTTTAATCAGCTACTTCATGAATAGAAAGGCTGCTTACTCATGATCACAAATCAGAATGCTTGAAACCTCGCTGCGGTCACGCACCCCCAACACGGTGTGCCTCTGACTCCTTATTGGGGCGGCCTGGATGTGACAGCACAGCTCAAAGGGCAAGAATGTCAGAGGCATGGAATTCTCTTCCCTTCTGATGCCACAGTCCCAAGGGCCTTGTTTTAGAAGGCGGTGGCTTGGGAAGCCGCCAACTCCTTCAGGCTGTTCTCCTTAGCGGCTCAGTGTGTCACGGGCGTCTGTTTCTCCAGCTCTGTACTTAATGGGGATGCCAAGGTGTCAGTCAGCACCCACTGGGGATTGTGGGTATATGACTCTCAGACTCCGTCCTAATGCTGCAGTTCCTGCTCCTCCTGGGCTGGCAGCAGCACACAGTGAACTCTGTAAGCAGCTTTTTCTAGATGGTTAACTGGTATGAATACAGAACAAAATCGGGATTTCTTTTAACAAATTGTTTTAGTTTAATGTACATCCTTAAAACTGATGGTGGAACACTTTTCATAGGAATAACGCGTTCTCTGGTGACACTGGCCGGGTAAGAAGGATTGAGGGCAAGATTGTGGGAGAGAGGGAGGTGTTGGCATTAAGAACCTGTCACTCAGAACCTGTCCCCTTTGGAACCAACATTAAGGGTATAATAATGACACAATACTTACAAATATTGCTACACTGAAAGCAATTACTATCCACAGGGTTAGCTTCCTTTCTGAAAAATGATACAAACCTTAGTATCTTTTCCAAAGACCTTGGAATAAAAGCAAATCCAGTTTTCTGACACAAAGAGCTTCCCTTGGTATAAAATTTCTTTCTGCAGAGCACAGGTAAAGCCTGAGAAAATACACACGTATTACATCACTTGGAATTTACATTCAGAACAAGAATTCTGTACAGATGCTGGTGACTCCGGGATGGGCAGAGACAACCCACTCCCATGCTCACAACATCTGTCATCCCCTTTCAGTCATCCTCACTGGAGTAAAAGTACAGAGATGAGGGTTTGTTTTTTTTCATTCAAAGTTTTACACATTTTAGCATGAAAATCAAACCAGAAAGGCAGATCTATCACTGCCAATGAGGTTCAGGAATGGTGTTTCAGGAATCTCCTCTAAGTAGGAAGGTGTGTCCCTTTGTGCTAACCTCAGCGCTCCTGCCCTGCTTCCCTGGGACTGTCACTAGTGACGCCCTTTGAAATAGATGGTCCAACTGCTGGTACAGCATGTGACCCACGCCTTCCTGCTTGGGTATCATGGCTGGAACCAGCATCTCGCCCTAGCACTGTACACGGAGGGGCTGAAATGGAGCCCTGGGCCCTGGTGAACCCCTACGGCGAGCAGGTGCTTAGCTGGCATGCTGGGCAGGGTGTTTAGGCGTGACTATTGCGCCCTGCACAATGCAGGTGTCAGCACATGTCTGTCCACCCAGATCTGTGTGTCTTTTTAGCCTTATTTTAGTGGCCTGTCTTGCTCCAGGCTTGTTATCCTAAATCTCAGAACAATCCAAACACAATGCATTTCAGCAGTAGGTATGGAAGGCGAGGACCTCATTCTGGAATCATCTTGGATCGGCTCCGTATCAAGTAGGGAGACTCAGGTTCCCATTCTACTCGTCTTTCAAGAGCCTCGGTGAGAGCTGAATGAAGCTGGTGTTGCGGCTACCTCGTGACTTTCAGAAACCACCCCTTGGTGATTCAGTCCCCAGCCCTCTTCCTCCCCTAAACCAATGAGCATCTTTTCAACTATGGAGCTTAAAAAGCCAAACGGGACAGAACTTACTTTGCCTCAGTGGTTCTTCAGTCGGGACATCAAGAAACAGCTTGTGGAAGTGCAGATTTGCCTTGTACTACAGTGGGAACAAAACAGACATGGCCACTCTCAGTTTTTTGTGGAACATCACACATTTTAACTCCAATTTAAATGACACAATACACGTTCCCTCCCTTATTTCAGCATCTTCATGAATTCCATCTCTCTGATCTTACAGTCTCCAACACAACCCTTCAGTGGAATGCAGGGCACGAAGGGTTCCTCTGCCAACAAGATCACTGCCCTGCTGGTTGCGTGTACAGTATAACTATGATGCAGCGGGTGTTGGATAAGGGTGTCCCATGTAAGAAATGAGAGGGATGCTAAGGAATCTCACCAGGGCACTAGGGCTACAGGTGAGTAGTCTATTAAAAACTCTGTAGTCACATCGACCTGAGTTCAAGTTTTGGCCACACTTCTTTGGTTTGTGATTGGGGTCTAGTCACTTAGCCTCTCTGGGCCTCAGCTTCCTCTTCTGTGCCAGAGGTCAAAAACGACTTGCCTCCATGGGATGCCCTAAGGATCAAATGGGACAAAACGGCTAAGGACCTACTACCTGGGATTGTCACAACACTGTTATTGTGAAGGCGGTTCCTTAGCCAGTGTCCCAGGGAGATGACCGTCAAGACCGGTAGGGTTTCTGTCTAGGGAGGTAGAAAGCCCAAGAGTCTGAAATGTTGAAAACCTCTCCATTTTCAAGGAATCTATTTCTACAACTCTGACAAAAATGTACAGACCAAATTTCACACTTGGCAAAATGCTTTCACAAACCACCCAGGATCGCCATTGCCTGGGTCAGGACACTGTGCCTCAGAGACACTGGGTTACCTGGAACCCCAGCTCTCAGACGTAGAGCTGGGTCCTCCTTCCAAGCACCCCTCTGCCTGACAGATGCTTTTGATGGAAAACTCTTAGGAGCAAAACAGATCCTGGATGTCCTATTATCCAAACCAGGTGTGATCCCAATGGCAAAAGTGGCCCTAGTACTGCTGTCAAGAAGAGCTTCAGACAGGCCGTGCAGATGACGGACGGCCCCCACAAGTTACTGTTTTATAGATAAACACCTCATATAGAAGGTTACCTCACGTCGCCTCCTAGGAATACACCTGCATCCAGGAAGTTACCTGATTAAAGCCAGGTGTGCAAGGGGGCTTTACTGAGATGTTTTTAGTGGCTACAGTGAGCACCACTTGATTTAAAAATATCCCGGGCCATGGACTCTTCAAACATAACATTGTTATAAGAGATTTTAAAAAAAGAGTAGTGGGACTGATAGAAATGAAAAGCAATACCTGGCTCTTGAGCGGATGTTTGAGAGGGGAAACAGAAAAGCCTTAGAAAAGGTGTTCACTACTGGGATGATTGTGGACATTTGAAAAAAATGGATTCACATTAATAATATATTTTGTGCACTTATTTAGTTCAATTTCTTGGGTGTGCCAACAGTGTTTTGTAATAGTTCTTAGGAGACACATATTCAAGTATTTAGGGATGAATTATCAAAAAATCCCACTGTTGGCCTAGTAAGTCCGTCACACGCTACGGCGCAGAACTGGGCTTCGATGCTTCGATATACTAGTATTTTAGAGCAGAAGCAAGTAATGCCGCTGTCCGCAGGTCTTCCTCTGTGTGCAGCTGGGTGGCCTCTGTCCCCATACTCCTTCATTTCAATGCAAGGATGTCACACCTCTCCCAGTCTTGGCCAATTATGAGACAAGCATGGGACTCGGTGCCGATCCCTGCTGGGGGTGCCTGTGGGCACCTGTCAGAGTTAGGGGCACAGTCTGGGGCTCAGTCCCACTCAGTATGTGTGGAAAGGTCAGCTGTAAATTATGATAGTGATGAAAAATCAATGGAAGGATCTATGATCCGCCCTTTCTCCTGGATCCTCTACAACCAACGCCCATGTAGTCCTGCCCAGCGGGAAGCTGCCTGCGTGGGCTCCTCCTTCCCATTGGCGACACGCTCTGTCGCCCTGGAGATAACACATGTCCCACACCCGCTTACCTGGCTGGAAGACGAAGACTTTTTCCTCTCAATCTTAGAGTCATTTTTGCTTTCTGTTTTGCAATCGTTCTTATCACTCCCTAAAGAGACACCATCGAAACTGGATTTTGACCTGAGGAAAGAAAACCCAGGGCGACTATAGGATGAATTTTTTATGCTGCTCATTCATTTCATTGTAATACATCTTGATTATTATCCCATCTCACAAGAAGACCTGCCGCTCGCCCTGCCCTTCTGGATGCCAGCAACCACGTGCCACCCTCTCAGGGGTTTACAGAGCCGATGCTGCAGGGCTGGGATGGCTTCAGCAGACTGGAATCTCAGACTGAAGCCATGGCCATTTGGAGAAGAGAAATATAACCATCCAGTTGCGAAAATAATTCTATCACCTCAAAAGTATTTTAGTCAGTATAAAGAGTATAGGAGGCACATCATTAAACAAAATTGCAGCGATAGTTCAATCAAAAACATTTTTGTGTCAGAAATCTATTAATATTTAACAGGTGTTCATTAAGTGGGGCATTGTGTGAAATGCCTGGGACACACAAGACAGTCTTTATCCTTAAGGAGCCTGTGCACAGTCAAACATCTCTCTAAGTCCTCATCACAAGAAAAAAAATGTGTAGCTATGCATGATGAGGACAGATATCAACTAGACTTACTGCGGTGAGCATTTCACAATGTTTACAGATATTGAATCATGTGGTACACCCGAAACTAATATAATGTTATATGTCAATGATACCGCAGTAGAAAATGAAAACAGATTAAAAACAAAACTTCTTAGAAGGGCAGTACACGATTTAGCATCAAAACAATAATATCACAGGCGTTAGGAAGAGGTAGAGAGACCATTAGTCTAGCAGGAGGAAGGAGAAGAGGAGACCAATAGAACAATGTGGGTTTAATGCGTGGGGCCTAATAGGATGAGCAGGATTTGGGTGTGAGGAAAAGAGACAAAACATCCCAGAGTGGGAAAACAGTCGGAGTGAAACCGGGATACAAAAGAACAACATGTTTGGAAGTCACGTCCAGGGTTCCTTCCTAAGGCAGTTCTAGTCTAGGCTGTCCATATAGTAGACGTGTGACTGCACGTGGCTTCAGCCCACAGCTCAACACAGTCATCTCAGAGCGGGTGCATGTGTGATTTTTAGACGTTTGCGTATATATACATATGAACAAGTTTTATTATATGATTATGCAGATTTTCTTTTTGTTTATTGGGGGAAAATGGCCCATGACATCTACGATTTCACAATATGATTCCTTGGAATGAGGCACAGCTAAAATTTTTGGTTCAAAGCCGATTTAAGGAGAATTTTAAGCAATGTGAGTGGCATATGGGTGTGGCCGAGGGACAGAAACGCTTGAAGTCAGAGGGACATCAGGCTCTGGCTTTCTCAGCTGTGAAGAGGCGGACTCTGTGATGTCCCAGGCCCCTGCCAGACTCTGTTTGAATCTGTGATGCTCAAACCACAGGTGAGATACCTCTCAGCTATTCAAGGGACATTGATTGGGATTCAGGTACTGGCCACAGAAGCTATTCCCAGGTCGCAATGTCTTTAGAATTCTAGGGATTACTTACAAAAATTATGAGTAAACATTTGTACTGTACTTGAAAATGAAATGATTTTTTTTTCAAATATCAAATTACCTATTACTTATACTATCCACTAATTTGAATCTATCAGTTCTGCTGATCCAAATGAACAAATAGTAATGGAGTGGTCAAGGCAGGGGTCAGACCTTCTGAAGAACCATGGACGGGAAGCACAGGTGACAAGCTGAGCCCTTGACAGCGTCAAGAGGAAGAGCAGAAGGGGCCTGCGTGCACACAGAGCGCCAATCTCTGGCGGTGGGGGAGGGGTGCATATTTACACAGCAGGGCTTTGGTCTCAACCCTGTTATTCTCACTTCCCGCAAGTGACTCTGAGCAGGAGCAGTGCAAAATGAAACTGCGGGGCCCCTGATGCAAAAACCAAGAATTTCCAGACAGTGAGAGCCGAGCCAGAAACCAAGCGCTGGGCTGGCGGCACCTCCGGGGAGCACAAGCCCTGTGCCGCTGAGCAAGCATGCCCTGGCCGGGAGAATGGATCTCATCTAAAGCCGGGGGAGGCTGGAGCTAAACCAGCGGTGCTTTAAAGGAGCATGCCGCAGCCAGTCCACATGGTGAGAGACACAAGAAACAACATGCTCATCTGGTGAGTGACACAGGATGCGCCGACAGGAAACGGCTACAGCAAACAGGGGTAAAGTGAGAGGTGAGGTCAGGCTCGCAGCACAGCTGGCGAGAGGGCCGGCAGTGACAGGCAGATCTGGGGGAGAGCGAAGACTTACACGTGGTCCTGTATGAAGTAGGGAGGCGGAGAGAAGGGGTGGGCTGGGCAGCCAGGAGGAAAGGGAAAGCAGGAGTTACTCACTCGTCCTCTAGCAGGGGCCCAAGGACGCAGAAGGTAGTTCTGACGGGTCTAACAGCAGGAGGCGGGCGGTCACCCCACAACTCCTACAGATCCAGGGCCACCTCACTTGGACTTGACCACTGGTTTAACCTTCTCTTTTCAGGGCTAAAAAGCCACTCTTTCGTTCCTACTTCTTCCTCTTATGGGAAGGACAGCACATACTGGTGCCTCGAGGAGGGATGGGGACCGCAGCTCCACATCTCAAAACTGCTGGGCCCCCCAGAGCCCCACCACCAAACCGTGGTCCCAGCCTGTACAGCCGGCCTGGGGACCCCCAATGGGGTCCCCTCCACGCTTTTTTGTGGCTGTCAGGAGAGTGAGACAGCAGGTGTGCACACCCAGAGGCGAAGCAGACACTCCAGCCTGGGCGGGCCTTCCCAGGTGCTTTATAAACCTAATCCGGAAAGAGGGCCCCCGGCTTCATCAGTTAGCAAAGCCAGTGCTCTAAGGAAAGGGCAGACACGCCGCAGCAGGCTGGGCCGGAAGGAGAAAAGTCCTCTTTCAGAAGGACACGAGCAAGGAAGGCAAGCGCCAGTGCCGGGATCTCAAGGAAAAACACCCGCTTCTTTCTCGGGGTGTTGTTGGCCTACAGACAACCCTCAGGCACTCTTCAAACTACCACCATAGAGCTGGAATCGCCAGCTCCTCCCAGCAGCAAGAAGAACCAAGTGGGCGTGAGGACTCACCGCAGGCAGATGACTCTCTTCGGGTCTGGGGACTCGGCCTCGCTGGATGGGGTGGGGGACTGGGCTGTGGGCGACCTGCAGACCTTCTTTTTCTCCTCCACACCATTCTCGGCCTCTGAGCTGCAGAAGAGAGAAAATCGCTTCACCTTAGACATCCAGCGCGGGGGCGGACGGGAAAAAATGGTGAAGTCACCTCGCCTTCTGGAGCGTGGAATGCTCCTCTGTCCCCACCAACAGGCTGAGGTCAACTGGGGTGGCTGTGCCCTTTCCAAACCTCCATTGCAACCCCGCTCGGCGGGCTTCAGCAGGTAAACAGCGGGCTCTGTGAGGACTTGCTGCCTCCCAGGTCTGCGGCCGGGCCCTGCTCTGCCCTGCCTCCCCGTGCAGAGTGCAGATCACCTGGAGGCTGGGAGGGCCCCTGCGCACACACACTCCCAGCCCTCAGCCAGGTGTGCGCCTTCCTGCCGGGAAACCCCGCGGCCCTTTGTTTGCCCGGCTTGTGTCACTTAGTCACCCTCTGTTGTAGTTATCCGGGCCCCACTTTGGGCTGTTGTTATTTAAGCAAGCACCTCTTAGGCAAGTGGCAGTCTCTCACCTGTTGGCACAACCACCCGCCCAGGCTAGGTGGGATTATTTCCCCATGTGACAGATGTGGAATCTGAGGCTCTCAGACAGTAACTACCTTACCCAAGTTTGCAGAACTAGCATTTGTCTGAGTTGGGACTCAAACTCAGGTCTGTCCATCTGATAGGTCTTGGTGTACATGGGTGTTCTCTCTCTGTCTCTGTCTGTCTCCCTCCCATGCAACCACCTATCTATCCATCTAGCCCCCTTATTAGCTCTTCAGTGCAAGAAATCCAGGTGGGCTGGGAATCTGATTTTTATCCTCACCCAGAATCTGGGACACTGGTGGAATATAATCCCGATCAATAGGCTTTTGGAAGACTAGGTTTGACCTTGGTGAAGAGGGAATAGAGAGGAAAGTCAGTCAAGAGGGTCTGCACACTGAACCACTGAGGATGGAGGTGATCAGCGTGCTGGACATGGGGGTGGCCCCTCAACCTCAGGAACAGCGTGGGAAGAGGAGAGGCAGGAACCAGGGGAGGGAGAATACAGGTGTTGCTCATGGGTCAGACCTTCCTGGGTGTCAGCCTGCACAGCAAAGAACTCACAGAACACACTTCTGAGAATGTGAGAACCCCATGGTGGCTGAGCATGTGTGAGGGAAGGCATATTAACATCGCATTGCTATGACAGTTTAGCTCATTTTAATCCGAACTTAGCACCCCTTCGGTATCTTCACCTGCCAATGAACATGCACGCAGGAAGTGTTACTGGTTAGGTTAAGCTTTGTGGTTGCTGATTTACCACATTTTACCGCTCGTGAAAATTCCATTGTGGTGTCAAAATCAAGGCCAAGTATCTCTGCCAAGGGATCCATGAATAATCCCCACAGATGGCTGGTGCTCCCATTTGGTAGTTAGCATTTCTCTTTTCCTAAACAGATACCTATTTGGGGACAAAGGCCCAGCCCTCTACTTCTTCAGTCCTTTTCAAAGCACTTAGAACTCTTATAAAGGGCCTCAGTCCATAACCGAACTGCACCATGTGACAGAAGGGATGTGGAGAGCCTTGAAATAGTAACAGGAAGACACTGCTTTGGTTTCAAAGAGAGGACTTCACTTAAATTTAGCATCAAGTTTAAAAGCATTTTAGAACTGCTAAGGGGCCTTCAAGCCTATCTCTGCCTTTCCCCTCTCCCCCCAAGGCACACACAGCACCCTTCCTTCAGTACAGCGGTTCTCAACCTGTGGGTCACGACCCCTTTGGGGGTCGAATGACCCTTTCACAGGGGTTGCCTAAGACCACATATATAATTACATACTGTTTTTGTGATTACTCACTCTGCTTTAATTATGTTCAATTTGTAACAATGAAAATACATCCTGCATATCAGATATTTACATTACGATTCGTAACAGTAGCAAAATTATGAAGTAGCAACGAAAATAATTTTATGGTTGGGGGTCACCACAACATGAGGAACTGTATTAAAGGGTCGCGGCATTAGGAAAGTTGAGAACCCCTGCTTCAGCGGCATCAGGCAGAAACCCACTCGAGAGTCCCTCCTGAAGTAGGGCGAGTGTGCGTGGAACTTCAACAATCCATCTCAGCTGTTATTCAAATATTTACTGCATTTCAGGCCGGGCCAGATTAAGACGCAGAGGTAGAGCCGCCGTTGTCCTGGGCAGTACCTGTGTGCCCTTAGCAAGAGCCACCTCACCCCCACAATAAAGAGGGGCCTCTCTGTTTGGATGGAGCCCCCCTGGTACACAGCCTGGCAGAGATAAGGTGCCCCTTGCTTAGCCCAGCACCAAGGTGCTAGGAAGCAAAGCTGGCCGCGTTCCTGCCTCTCCTGGCCCCAGCTGGGTAGGCACTTGTGTGCAGGGCAGGGCGCTGAGTGCTTCGCCCTGTGGTGGTCCTGGTTCAGGGCCCGGCTCAGCACTGAGAAGGTGCGGTGCACACCTGTCAGCCCACCAAGCCGTGCCTCTTAAGGACAGAACACACAGGTCTGCTCAAGTTAACTGGCTTCTTTCTAGGTAGTGTCCACCCCACTTTTCCTGACACTTGCACTTGGCCCCCAGTGCTGGGTCTGTCCTTGAAGGCCCTGGGGTGGTGCGCACTGGCTCCACAGAGCCGTCTATCCCAGTGGTCTCGGCTCCGCTGCTGCCGGCTTGATCACTCACCAGGCCCCGAATTAACCAGTGCCTTTTTCTGTTAACTTCTTCCTCTCAAACGGCTTAGCCAACTACTAGGCTAAATAAACTCCTTAAAAGCAGGGAACTTATGTCTTCCTCCTCCCCCTCCGTCCCCCTCCACTGCACTTAGCTCAGCATTTTGTTCATGGTGGTCATTTATGTGTGTTGACCGACGTGGGATTCATTCTGTAGTGTCTCAAAGAGTCAGTGAAGTTCATCTAGGGACCAATTCAATTTTAGTTTTTTTTCTTTTGTTTTACTTAAAGATGCTACGGAAACTGAAGCAAGCTAATTCCTACCAACAGGAGAGATTATTCCGCAAACCCCCGACCCTCAGAGGCCTGTCAGCAGCAGATGAAACTATGCAGAAGTCAAACAGTGGAGACGCCTGTCTGAGGAGCAGAGTGTGGGAGGGGGCGGAATGCTGCCTGGCCTCTCAGTAACTAAGTTACTGTCAGGGAAGCGGGCGGTGGAGATGAAATAACACGTCTCATTTAAATCATGAAAATAAAGGCATCAGTTTTGCTTTAAAAAAAACATACACACACAAAGCAAGGCCCTTTCAGGGACACTAACTAAAGAGTTAACACAGCTAATCTTAAAAAAAAAAAGACAGTCCTCTTTCAACAATGTTTTTGGACAAGTCCCTGCTGACAGGGCAGGATGCTCGGAGAGGGGCAAGCGGGAGAGAGGAGTGAGTGACAGCTACAAGGGGCCGCAGAGCAGCCGACGATGCTGGAGCACAGGGCCCATCTTCCCCTGGGCCACGGCGGGTTCTTTCCTCTCCCACCTCCAAGCATCCATATGGGCCCTGAAAGCTTTTCAGTAGGAATTTCAGAGCCGTGAGACAGTCATGCTCACAACAACCGAGACTGAGGCCCCTATCAGGGGACCGCGTTTGTGTTCCCCGCTGGGAAGTGCTTGCTCCACTGAGACACTGGCCCCCACTGTCACACAACCTGTAAATGCACAACAGGTCAGACAGCGCCTATCAGCCCAACGTCTGTCCATTCCCAGGCCTCACAGACCGGATGAGAACGTGATTTGGATTTCATGAAGATTCAAAATTAGAATTCTTGTATGGATCCACCACTCTCATTCCTCCCAGAGATCGACTCTGTTCTCCAGACACATC
>NW_006291231.1:2422355-2430260 GCF_000327345.1 Myotis davidii
AACGTGTTGTATTCAGGCATCATCACATGCAAGTCAGATAAGCAGCTACTGGGCTCAGCAATGACTAAGCATCACAGGAACCTGAAAACAAGGCCTGCCTGAGGCTCAGTCGGGAAGCTGTGCTCCTTCCTAATTACAGCGGCAAACGCCCGTGTGTGAGTCTACCTTCACGTTACGTTAGTCTAGGCTGGGGCATCAAACATGTCACTAAGCTCCCTTAGGAGAGGACAGGTGATGGTAGTTTTACATCCATTATCATTTTTAAAATCCCTGGTCACCATTTCCTAAGACCACAGTCTTGACCAACAAAGGTTTAGAAATGACTTGAAGGTGGGATATGTTCCCGCAGAGGACCTCGCTGGGATGAGCTCGACGCCCGGGGACCGCCATGAGTCAGGCCAGGTCTGCGACAGGCCACTGTGGCCGAAACCCTGCACTGAAAACAGGGCTGCACGTGGATGTGGATGGACCAAGGCCTGGGGCCGGGCAGACCCTGGGTTTCGGGTGCTACCTGCTTAGTGGCTCCACGGCAGGTAGGCCAGGGTGGCAACATTTGGGAAGCAAGGAGATGGGCTCCAGGGGCAGAGGAAGGTGCTGGGGACCACGGGGCAGCAGCCCCAGTGCAGAGACATCAGTCACACGGACCGAAAAAGGGAAGCAGAACGGGGTGCGTCAAGTTCGGGGGTGTGATGGAGACCAGGGACTCCCCAACCCCTCAGCCTCCCCACCTGCAAGGTAAACTCAGAATCTCCCAACTCGATTTTTAAGTCAGGAAGAAGGGCCTTTCACTCACTAGTCTCATACAATATACATTTTCCTTCGTTATTTACCTACACATTTATTTCTGAATAGGTGCTAGACTCGCAGCCGTGGGCAAACTACGGCCCGCGGGCCGGATCCAGCCGTTTGAAATGAATAAAACTAAAAAAAAAAAGACCGTACCCTTTTATGTAATGATGTTTACTTTGAATTTATATTAGTTCACACAAACACTCCATCCATGCTTTTGTTCCGGCCCTCCGGTCCAGTTTAAGAACCCATTGTGGCCCTTGAGTCAAAAAGTTTGCCCACCCCTGTTAGAGGCACAAGTGCACCACTCAAAAGTTATAAATGGAAACAAATCTCCCTTCTACCTGTGTCTCATAGGGCCCCCGTTTCTCTCCAGAGGTACCTCCTGCCGTCCCAGCCCCTGTGTGTCCTTCTGGGAGTCTGTGTGCATGAGCGTGTGTATTTTTAAGCTCAAATGAGAGCCTGCCATTCTCTACCTGTTTGTTTTGTGTTTAACTTACTGTGTCTTGGTGCTTTTCCTAACACCACACACAGTTTCCTCATTCTTCTTAACGACTGCACAGAGTTCACTGTAATGCGTGGATCATAATCTAACCAGCTCCTTATTGATGGGCATTTAGGTGGATTTCAGTCTTGCTGCAAATATAAACACCACCACAACAAACGTCCTTGCATGTTTATCATGGGTGTGAAATTTTCCATAGGACAATTTCCTGGAAATGGAACTGTGTCAAAATGTACGTAATTGTATGAGCCAGTCAGAGAAAGACAAACACCATATAACCTTACCTCCTGTGGAATCTAGTGAACAAAAACTGACTAACAAAATAGAAACAGAGGCACGGATACACGGAACTCACTGACAGCTGTCAGAGGGGAGGGGGATGGGGGACTGGATGAAAGAAGATGAAGGGATTAGCCAAAGAACAAATACGCAGAGCCCATGGACACAGACAACAGTGTGCTGATGGCCAGAGGGAAGGGGCGTCAGGGGCTGGGTGGGAGTGGGCAAAGGAGGGGAAAATGAGGGACATCTGTAACAGTGTCAACAATAAAAATAAAGTTAAATATATCAAGAAGTACATACTTTTAAAATTTTATAGTCATCACTAAATTGCCCCCAGTAGAGGGTTTGTGACCCATCTAAATGTTCTCCCAGAGAGAGACTCTGTATAACAGTGATTATACGTTCTTACTAACAAGGTGCTAAACTTTTAAAAAAATCCCGTTATAGTTTTGACATTTGCATGGCTTTCCTTATGAATAAGACTGAGTGTACTATTTTTATATGTTCAAGATTTAAAAAAATTTTCAGTTTAGTAAATTAGCCTCTATATACATTTTGCCAATTTTTCTTTGCCAAATGAAAACATTTGGGGAAAACAATTCTTATCATAACTGCAATATTCTTGGCAATATTCTAGAATTGACTTTTTAAAAGAATAATTTTAGCATTTAGAAGAAGTTAAGCAGATATTAGGGGTCAGTATAATGTTAAAATAAAATGTTAATGACTAACTTTTGTTTTCCTTGATAGGCGTATGGCAGATAGAAAAAAAAAGGAATACCAAAACACTGTATTCTTCGGCTTTAGCAAAACCTATAGTGGAGCAGGACAGGCTTCCAGTTTGAGGAGGAGATCAGGAACACAATGGCTACCCCTCCTGTCTGAGTATTTATAAAAGAAGTAATAACCCTCCTGCTACAACATTGGCGGGAACTGTAAACAGAAGAGTGAACCTTCTGGCAAATGGAAAGTAGAAAGTAAAGTCCAATTTAACTCTTGCAGCAAAGTAGAGGAAGCTGTAGTTGAGAAGAGGGGCACCCAGGACAGAGAAAAGTGATGTGTCTGTCAGATTCCAGGAGGGGCTACAGGAGGAGGATGCTATAAATTGATGAAACAGCTGATTACCTTGAAGGTGTTTGGTGAGAAATCCCTGACTCCCTCACCCACTCTTGCCAGGTCAGGTACTTAGCCCCTGGGGGGAAAATATCAGAAGGGCTGTCCATTAAAAATGGAACTTAGGTGCAGAAAACCAGGGTACCTGGTATAGAGGGTGGAGCCCCAGAGTAAATCCTTCTCATCCTTGTTTTGAATGAGGGCGTCTCCCGGTGAAGTGCCAGCTCCCTACCCACGTTTCTCCAAGCCTGCTCTAGTCCCTCATTTATTCTAACTATGAAATGACAGCAAAGCATTGCCAGATATTCGAGGAAATCTGAAGTCTTAAAGAAAGGACCAAGATAAATCAACAAGAAGGTAAAATTCTTTGGAAACTGACTTGAGAGAACAGGAGAAAACTCAATACAAGAAAAACACCACCAAGCCTTTGAATTAATATCTTCAGAGAAAGAGGGCAGGGCCCATACATCAGATTACAATGTTGTGGAAAAGGAAACCTTCCTTAACCCCTCAAATTCTCTGAGTCCAAAGCCTAATAGTCTATAGGCACTTTGTGATGTCCCTGTCTGCCCATCCTGATCTCTCTGATCCCCCTCTTTCCTGCCACTCCCCACAAGAAAACCTGGACACTGGCTGTTCCCTCTGCCTTGAATGCTCTACCCCCGCTCCCTACCCCCTACCCCCCACCCCACTACAATCACGTGGCCCTCTCCCTCCTCTCTTCTCAATCAGACCTATATATTTAACCAAAGGTTTGGAAGATAGTATCAAGATACAGAAATACAAAAAGAGAAAAAGTGAGGGCGAACAAGAAGACATGTTTAAGCCAGCCATTTCTATATCAAATGAATAGAAATTTTCAATAGAAAAAAAAGGAGACGGTATTATTAAAGAAAAAATATGAGCCAGAAAAGAGTGAAAGAAAGGCAGAGGTTACTAAAATCCTAGAAAGTCTGGAGTCAAATTGATTTAACAAGAGATTTAGGTTGATGTATTTTTCTAAGACATAAACGAATGGAAATAGGAAAGAGAGGTATGCCTATTTAAAACTGGGAGTGGGAAGAGGGAGGCAGGGAGCTAGCGTGAGTTGAATCTTATGTTCCATCAAAACAGGAAGTTGGGAGATAAGGTTTAAAATTAGTAAGAAAGAGCAGGATGCATATATTTTATAGATAATAAAATAACCACTACACCTAAAATCAGGTAGTTAAAGCTACTGGGAGCCAGATGGAGAATGGGAAAGGGGACTGAGTTCATTATAAACTTTAACGTACTATATTGTTTTGATAAATATTTATAAAACATATTTATTAATATACTCATAGAGAAGATGTAAAATTCAGAGTAGATCCAAAACAGGTGGAATTACTATCTTTGAATGTTTGAGTTCCTACCATGTGTACATAAATGCCAGATGCTGTGCTCTCAAGGGACTTAGCCTCTGTTATTGGTTTATCGCATAAATAAAGCACAATATAGGTTGTAAGGGGCATCTCCCATAAAGAGTCTTGGGAATTCAGAAATCTCTTCTATTTGTAAAGAGCAGAAACAGGGAAGTTTTGTGGAGAAAACAAGCATGAGTTTGTGTGGAGGGGGGTCAAGATGTCTTTAAAAAAGATTGTAACTGTATTTCTACTGAGATACAGAAGTGTACATTACATTTCTATTTGTCCTATTCAATAATAATAATAATAAAACAACAAAAACAGTTCCTGTGGATGGAAAAATCAAAATCTTCCATTATAAAGAAAAAACTATGAGCCGGAAAATTTTTTTCATTAGTCATCTGTGCCACCTCTCTACCCAAAGAAACACTGTATTTGTGCAAAGCTTCTTGTGAAGGATTGACATTTGAGCTGGGGGCATACAAGGTGCACGTGTGGAGATACTAAAAGGGCACGAAAAATACAAGGAAACGCAGAAGTAAAGCACGCAGACAAGGAAGAGCCACACGCACAAGGAAATCTAGCACTTGGGTTTCATCGGGAGTCCAGGGAGCAGAAAGCAGCAGCAATTAGGTTCTTGTGAAGTTTGATTCCTAAAGAGAGAGGGCTATTTTCATACTTCACTTGTTTCACAGTAGGGATTAATAGAAGACTTTTAAACAGAAGGAATGGAATAATGGGATATTAAGTGCCCACCTTTTCCCACACATACATCACAGGGCGGGGGGAGGGGGAGGCGGAGCCTGGATGAGATGTGTGCTTCTTCGAATCTGTGTACAAAAACAGCGGGGGTTGGGGGAAAGAGGCTGGAGGCAGATAACGGGGACAGATTTGATGGCAAGAAGCAGAGACTGTACTGGAGAGATGACCCAGAGATACCACCAGCCGGAGTACAGAGAGCAAGCAATGGAGAGGAACATCCAAGATAACCCCACGGTTATCTGGGGGATGGAGAAGGCAGCCTTACCATGAACAGTTATGGGGAATACAAGAGGAGACGTGGGAGGGAGTTTGCTAATCTAGTTTAGTATAATAGACTTACATTGTTAGCAGGTGGTAAACTGTATCAAAACCCAAAAGAGCCCAAAAGAACAACAAAAAGAATATCTGATTTTGCAGGGGCAGAGGGCTGCCGGTTAGATACTATTTCTGTTGAGGCCCAAGCATATGGCCATGGCAAAGAGCAATACCCAAAGCTCAGCGGAACACCAGGGCTGGGCGAATGGCTTAGAGCAGGCCACCAACCGACTCCCGCACCTCTTTAACCTGGTCGCACAGAGCCCCCACTGTGCTCATGCGAGTGGACAAGTCACTGCTCCGTGAACAAGCACGTGATTCATTCCCACCTTACATCTATTCCCGATTCTATTTTCCTAAATCATTGCTTTTCTTTCAAAGCCTAAGGCAACTCACCCCCCAAAGTGTTTAAATGTCAGGATTCGGATTCTGAGAGGACAGGAACCCAACTCAAATGAGCTTATGTTAAACGCATGCGCGCGCGCACACACACACACACACACACACACACACACACACACACACACACACCACAAGGGCTTTGTGGCTGGTATAAGATGAAGTCAGCAGAGAGGACAGCTGCGGACGTTCCCCTGTGACCCCTGGAACACACAGCAGTGACCTCCAGGGTCTCCCTCTGCAAGTCTCTAGGACATCAATGCCCGATTCATCCTCCTGAGACACTGCCTCCATTATGTCAGGCCATTGGTCCAGAACCAACAATGGCTGTCCATTGAGCATCACGTTAAGGCATCTGGAGATGAGCCAAGGCCCTCCAGAGTTTTCAGTCTCCCTCTACTTTTCAGAAGGAATTCTCCATGCCAGCTATGTTGGTCTTCTCACCATGGCCTCGCCTACACCATGCGCCACCTTGCACACTGGCTCTTGTTCTGGCCTGGAATATCCTCTCTGATCCTTCCTAACTTCCCACCACTATCCACTGTTCCACGCCAGGTTATATACCCTTCTGATACTGGCCCCAGTGTCTGGACGTAAGAAATTGTGCAATTACTACTTGTGGATCAGACAACTTTGAGTGTATTCAATATTCAACAGTAAGCATTGAATATTGGGCTGGGGCATGTATTTTGTCTATGTGGTGAACGCCTTCCCAAGATTTACCGGTTCTTTCGGAAGAGGGCCATGTTGAAGGTGGGACAGGGGATAATAAGGCCATCTTTTCACTGAATCACCATGTGTGCAAATTTAGTTCTCAAATTGATGATTAGTTAGATGAGCAATAATTTGAAACCAAATGGAAACTTGATCATACTGTCTCCACTGTTGGAAGAAACAATTGTAAGCAAAATCATAATCAAACCAAAACACTTCTCAGCAGTGGTATTTTGAGACCAAGCACATTAGGAAACAATAAAAGAAAATGCATCAAGGTGGTCACTGACTTTTCCAATTCCCAGAGAAGGTAGACTGATGCTCGGATGTGAGTCCCTTTTTGTTATTTACAGCCTCATCACACACACATTATTGGGAATGTTGTAGTGCTCACTGCTAACAACATTTCTAAAATATATATATTTAATACGTCTTTCAAACCAGAATATAATTTTCTCAGGGGCAGGGACTTTAAGTATTATTTTTTTGTATTTCTGTCTTCACTCCTTTTCTCCTTCTTTTATTTTCACTCCTTTTTCAAAGTGGTTCTTCAAGCCCTAACCAGTGTGGCTCAGTGGATAGAGTGAAGGTCTGCGGACTGAAGGGTCCCAGGTTCGACTCTGGTCAAGGGCATATACCTGGGTTGCGTGCACATTCCCAGTAGGAGGTGTGCAGGAGGCAGCTGATCGATGCTACGCTCTCATCGATGTTTCTAACTCTCTATCCCTCTCCCTTCCTCTCTGTAAAAAAATCAATAAAATATATTTTTTAAAAAAGTGGTTCTTCAAAACAGCTTCCAAATCAGCAATTGCTGAATGTCAAAATAAGTCACTTTTCTATTCCTAAGATATATTAGAGGACATCTATTTAATTGAGGCATTTGGCCTGAAGGATGTGTTTGGCGAAAAACGAGATTTAAAAAGTAGAATGAAAAAGTTACCAAAACAGAAAGACAGGAGAGAAAAAGGACAGGGTATGGAATCCAGAATAAGCCCAGCCTACAAGGCTCAATGACTGAGCATCACCCAATCATCCAGGAGGTCACGGTTCGATTCCCAGTCAAGGCACATGCTTGGGTTGCGGGCTTGATCCCCACTGTGGGGTGGCAGCCGATCAATGGCTCTCATCATTGATGTTTCCCTCTCTCTCTCCTTTCCTCTCTGAAATCAATAAAAATATATTTTCAAAAACCCAGAATAAAAAAAGTTAATGCCTCCATTTGGATTGTTCAGAACTAAGTGGGGGCTCACTTTGGAGTTCACTTTAAAGGAACAGAGGACCAAGGATCATACAACATTGGGAGGACAAGGACTTCAGGCAAAAGTAATAAAAAGGCTCAGTGTATAAGGAAGGAGAAAGGAAATAACAAGTAACTCGTCTATCGGGAATGCCCAAGAGAAGAGGTGTAAGAGGTACAAAACCTGAGAGGCGAGCAGTATATGAGGATGGAGGGATAAGGGCGCAGCGGTTCCAAATAATCAGGGAGAACCAGGGCCCTGCCATGGTCTCCTGGGAGGAGGCATAGATGAATGAGGATGACACACCTGAGACAATTACTGTGTGTCTTCTGGTAGTGGGGTGCTGCAAGAGAGCGATGTCAGAGAGACCCGAGTTAAAGGTACGTGTCCAGGAAGGAGCAGG
>NW_006291231.1:2430318-2438540 GCF_000327345.1 Myotis davidii
GGAGGCTGAGACGCCCCAGAGGAGGCATCACTGGTAAACGTGATGGACAGCAGACGTCATGGGCAGAATGTTCTTTTATGTTAACACATCTCCTCTTGCGTTAAATTTCACTTCTCGTTACCATACCTATGACAACTTTTATTTGGAGACAGAGGGAGGGAGGGAGGAGGGAGAGAGAGAGGGAGAGAAAGAGAAAGAAAGAGAGAGAGAGAGAGAGAGAGAGAGAGAGAGAGAGAGAGAATGTGTCATGCCAGAAATACATGTATTTAGCCAGAAGAGAATATTTTACCTATGAATAGCACAGTAACATTTAAGGCTTAAAAAAACAACATCCAGATGATTAAACCAGAGTCGGGGAGGGAGTAGCAATTCCCTTGGTTCACCCATATCGGCCCTCTGCTGTTGGAAAAGGCATTTGGACTTAAGGCATCCGGAGGTAGGAGCTGCCTCCTGCCACCCTGCCTGCCATCTGCGATGACTGAAGTGCGTTCTTTCCTCTCATAGCTCCATTTCCTGGAACGCTGTCTTTCTGTTCCATGTATAGGGGGAAATCAAAAGCCAGACAGCTACAAGTCCAAGGTTGTGGGCAACACTGCAGAGTTAAAATAGCACCAGAGAGCATTCCAGAAACCTCTTTCACAAACTGAGCAGCACCACTTCCTCCGTCTCCTGTGTTCTGTTGTCATGGTTCAGAATTGCATGTGCGTGAGGACAGCTCAGCGTGTTCACTGGGCTGCCACACAGGGATCTCCCTGACGTCAGCGTCCCCCTCACGCCACATCGCCTGCAGTGGTCACGATGGGCAGGGGCGTATGCGTGCCACTAACACACGTGAACATTCTCTTTGCTTAAATGCCATGTATTATTAAAACCCAGATTCCTTTCTAATGAAAAATTAATGGGACTCAACTTCTAGAGAAGAGAGGTACTGTCACTTTAAAAAAATAGGTTATCTACATGTTAGAGAAAATAGTTATCTGTAAAGGCTTTGGTTTCACCAAAACATGTCCAAACCAGATACACTTACTTAAGGAAAGAACAGTTCATGTTATCCTCTGGCAAAAAAATAAAAAATTAAAAGTGTATTTTTAGTTATTTCAAAGTTGTAAGATGTAAAGTGTTAAGGTAACCTGCTTATGAAAGTAAACCTATTAGTTGTCTCTTACTTGGCTCTGTTTTTCCCTGGACTCTATCCCTGTGTTTTGTACATATTATTTTCACCGATATGGAATTATTCAATATTTATATCACAATTACATAATGATATAAATATCATATGCCATCATCATAATTATTTGTTACGTGTTACATATTATAATTGTTATTATAGGTATCGAAATATGGAATAATTGTAGGACTAACAACACACATGAAGAGAAATGTTTATCCTGCTATTTTTAAAGACAACTAACTCGTAATAAAAAGATTCAGTGTGAAAGGAAGGAGAAAGGAAAGAACTGGGCAGAAGAATTAGAATGAATGTAAAGTATACATGACAATTAGTACTTCTTTTCAAGGAAATAAGCAGTGAGCCTAAATAGATTTTTAGAAATATTACACCGAACACCTAACATCCTTAGTCCCTGTCCTTCATTTCTCCCCTGGCAGCGTGCCTTTTCGCTACCTGTGCCGAAACTATATTCCTTTGGAAAACACCCGCTCGCTGCCTCTTCCTGGCCACTCCTCCCTACTGGATTTTCAAGATGACTTTGCCTGCGCATTGCAGTTCTCAAAGAACATGCACACCCACACCACGATACCGTACCAGCCCTCACTCACGCCAGCTTTATGAGGCAAGTATGCAAGACAGGCGTCATCCCTATTTCACAAATAAGCAAACCAAGACGAGAACACTGAGGGACCACTCGGAGTGACTGGAACCTCCATTACTCTCACACTTAGACCGTCTCCCACCAAATCCAGTCAGACACCAAGACCTGCGGATTTTACCTCCTTAGTATTTCCCACTGATGCCCCTCCCGTGCCTTCCCAGTGCTGTTCGCTTGGCGAGGGTCCTCAATGTAGGGTCCTCCTGCCTCGGCCACAGCACCTCCTACCTCGCCTCGTTTGACATTTCCTCTTCCCTTCTTACCTCCTCCCATCTATACAAGAACTCACTTTGCCCTGTGATCTTTGAAAAACCCAAATCTGATGTGATATTCACATCCTCTTCCAACCCCACCCCATAAAGCCCTCTGGTTCTCTGTTGTCTGTCGGTGAGTGCAGGGGGCCAACCCTGGGCTCGGCTGCCCACGCCCTCTCCCCTGGCCCTGGCAGGCACTGCTCATCTTCCAGGGTTTAGCTCTGGCTGGGGCCTCCCCCAGGAAGGCCTTTTCTGTGCCCTGAGGACTGACCCCCCCACCCCTTTTTTTAAATGCTCCACCTCACTATCCTAAGGTCTGATTGCTTTGGCTTGGCAACTGTACACTTTAATGTGGGGTTTGGTTTAAGTATGAATGGGCTACTGTTTACTTGTGTCTCTCCCCGCGCCCTCCACCCCCACCCCGCCCCTTAGACCACAAGCGCCTGGAGGGCAGGGTCTAGGTTTAATAACATCTCTGTATCTCTAGGGGGGAACATGCTCCCCTCATTTCCCTTAAGTATTCATGTTCCTTAAACCAGCCCCCGAGGCCAGGTGTCCTGATTTCCAGCCCAGAGCCCTTTTTGGCGACACCAGACAGTATAAGTAGCAACAGGAAGGCATGTACTTCACCTGAAATTCCTGGACTTGGGAAGACTGGCATGGGAAAGGCCAGAGAAGTTTTCTACTGGGGGTAGGGCCGTGTTCTGGCAAATTCAGACTAAACTAGTCAGGGGCAGTTTTAGCAAGGCAATGGCCCACCCTTCCATTCTTCCAGACAAAGATAAGACAAATCCATCCGCAGAAGGTGTGGGTAAAGAAGAAACATCTTCACCGAGGAAGCATCATCGCTTCTTCCCATGAAACTGGGTGGAAGGTAGAGCAGTCTGTCTTACTAAGGCCAAAGGAGCTCCTGGTCAATGCTGGGAGGGGCCCGGGGCCTTAGCTGGCTGGACTGTGTAAGGGCAATGCTTAGATAGTGTAGATTCCAAGAAACGGAAAGAGAGCAGGATAGCTTTTCTTCATTTTACACCTCGGGAAGGACCTCGGGAAGGCTCAAGGGGAAGAAGCTATTCCACAACCTGTCTTCCTAAGAGCAGCCCAATGCTGGTTTCGGGGAGTGGCATCTTCACAAGGGATCTTATCATATTTCAGTGTCTTAATAAGAACCCGGCTTTCTCGCCTCCACACCAGGCCCTCCCTCCCACAGCATGTGTTAGGGAGCTGCTATGTGTAGAGCTGCTTTCTGTCACATTAAACTTGAGTTCAGAAAACACATCCTTTTTTTTTTTTTAAATTAATTTTGGGTAAAGGAGCTTTAGGGGATGTGTGCATTTTCTTTATGACCCATGCAACGAGGTGACGTTGACGAAAGGAACAGTGGCAATGTTTGAAGATCAGTCCTAGTTTTCATCGGAGAAACTCAGACTGGTCTACTGTTTTGAGATTAACACTTAATTTACATCATAGCTGACTGAGTAATTAAAGGTACCCGTTTATTTTCAGAAGTGATTAGAAAACTTTCCAACCACTTACTATGATAATTTTATGAGCTGTACAAAGAAGAATGATTATCTACTCACGGCCAATCTCCTTTCATCTGGATCCCTGCCCACTCCTCCCACCTCCCATTTATTTGGAAGCAAATCCCCCCATTATCTCTGCATCTTTAACTATTGCAGTATGTAGTTCTCAAAGGTAACGATTATTTATTTTAGAAAAAGAGATAAACATAATACCAATATCAAATCCCAAAAGGATTAACAATTGTAAGTGATTGAAAAAAATAAGTGAAATCTATTGCTCTGCAGGGAAGGGATTAGCATACGTATTACTGTTGAGGAGTAGCAGGGCATGCCTCCCCAGAAGAGGCCACTTTGGTGTATTGGTTATTTTGAGCTATAGTCACGTGAAGAACAGAAAATGCAGGGAAAATGCAGGTTTCCCCTGAACTTCCCTTCTCTGCCCAAGGTCAGATCCTCCAAAAGGAACTCAACTGTCAAAAATCCCTCCCTGGGAGTTTCATCAACCAGAGAGGATTGAGTCATCACAGGACACTAGACTAGAAGTCAACACCACACCCAGACAAACTTCAACACAAACGATCAGACCTCCCATCTCTTCTGTAGGACCTTCATCTTTCCAAAACATCATTTACTCTCCCCTGAGAGACCTACATCCTCCCTCCCGTTTCCTTGTGAAGATGGTATTTAATCCTAATGCCTGGGAATTACTCATTTTTCCCTGGGTATCTCCCATGTCTACATGAGGAACACAGGCTCATAAACTTCTGCTCGTTTTTCTCCCGTTAATCTGTCTTTTATGACAGGAGTCTCAGCTAAGAACTCAAAAGGGTGGAGGAAAAATGATTTCCCTCTTCTCTAGGATTTAGGATTACAGTGGACTAAATCATCTCTAGGCACATGGTTGGACATTTGAGTGCCCAGTATGGGGTTTGGGAGATGTCACGTTCCCCGCAGTAGTTCACCCGACTGTGGCCAGCTTGACAACAGGAGGTACCTACCTTGGTATCTCCACTTCCTTCTATTTGGGAGCCCAACTGCTCTGACCACTCTGAGCAGAGGAAGAAACAGACATGACATTCCCTGATCTCAATTCCTGGGCCAGATTCAGTTTTCTTGGGGAGGAAGGAACAGAGTCACCATGACACGGGTCAACATGAAGCTAGTTGTAATTGTGACCAGAATGTATCCAACTGGATGAGCTACCTGGACTCTAGATGGGATGATGGAGCCACACCTGGATCCTGCCTGTGCCTCTTCCCAGCTCACACCCAAGGGACCGTCTTGACAGAAACCTGAGCAGACACAGGTGACAGCTCAGCTGCCCATTTCCTCTGGCCCATCAATACTCTGTGTCATCAAAGTCTCAGGCTGTGCTGGTGCTCGAGGTTGTCTGGGCTTTCCCACAGACACGCTCATTTGCCTTTGAGAATTGGCAGCTTTAGGTCAGACCTCGTGAGCACAGAAAAGTGACAGTTCTGCACCTATCTAAAAAAGAAAGCGGTATGTGGGTTTGAAACAAAATATGGAGTTCTAGTTGCAAAGATCAGTTCTTTTTTTTTTAATTGTTTTATTGCTTAAAGTATTATAAAGAGTATTATATATGTCTCCTTTTTTCCCCGCCCTTGACAACCCCCTGGCCTCCCCTACCCTCCAGTGTCTTACGTCCATTGGTTATACTTATATGCATGCATACAAGTCCTTTGGTTGATCTCTTACCCCCTTTCCCGCCCCCCAAAAAAGATCAGTTCTCTCAAAAGATGAGATTCTCAGAATCTGTCCATTACACACATTTGCCCCTTATTTATGCAAGAGGTTCTTGCCAATTCGTGGAACAAAAACCTACAGAATTTTGTTCATGAGAAACAGCTCTTATGTAACAATAATTCCTACCCTCTCCTGGAATGGCTTCAGATATCAAACAAGCAGTTAGCTTAGAATAGGCATTGATGAAAGGTCTTTTCTAAGCTGGAAGGCCAGCTGTTATTTTTAAGGCAGTTATCTGCAGAGTATGGTTTGCTCAATAGTGAGAGATAATGGCGAGGGCCCCTCTTTTGTAGTATATACCTGAATTCCCATATCACAACCCCTGCATGCCTCCTAGCCCCACCATGTTCCATCTCTATTTCTTTGAAATAATATTTGAAAAGGATAAGCCAGGATTGGGGGTAAAGGTGTTGGAAGGCATCTCTATCTTTCACTGATGTGAGTGTAACAACACAAATGCATGAAGTCACTGGTGGCATCTTTCCATCACAGCTGAGAGAAAGCCGGTTTTAGGGAGGAGGACAGCAAAGGGACTGTTTAGGAAAGTCACCGACTGTGTCAACATTGCCACTGGGACAGCAGTAGGTGACCCGGTAAAGGGTGTCTCTGGAGACAGAAGAGAAGACATGAGAAAGAGGATGTGGGAGGGCTCTGCACACTCAAGGTTTTGCCTGAAGAGGCTCTGTTTTCTTTGAACTCATTAAGGGGCCCCTTGGCTCAGGACACAAATACCCAGACTGCAATAACTCTTACCAAACCAGGACTGGTAACACAGACAAGGCTGAAGAACTTTTTTCTCCTTCATGATGGAGAGAAAAGCTCATTTTAGGTGTGTTTGAGCAGTATGGTTTCTGGTAAGATCAATGTGTAAAGCCCAGAAGTTTGTGGTTCTCAAAGTGAGGTCTAAGGACCTTCTATGTCAGACAATCACCTGGGGGTTGGGAAAGAGGGGCTTATAAAAATGCACATTCTTAGCCCTATTTCAGACCCTTTAAGACCTAAGTCTTATACCCACTAAAGTCTCAGAACTACTGATGTGAGTGTGAACCAAGTGAAGATTACTGGGCCAAGTGGGAAGCCAATCAATCACCTTTGTTTCACCCAGCGATTTTATAATGAGTGGTCAATTTATCAGCAGAAACTAGCACTTCTGGAAAAATAATTCCTCCGAATGATAAATATATAATGCATGGCATGTCTATATTAGTTAAATGCACTATCCAAAATCAAAATATGAACCATATATGAGTTTTCTTTGGGAGCTACAATTACTGGTGGTTTTTGTTTTATTTGTTGCAATGATCTGTAGTTGTCAAGGTTACTACAACGGGCTTCTTATAATCATAGATGTTAATTTATTTAAAAGTTTGTTTAAAAGAGGAAGGAAAAGGGACATTGGCTTTTGAGACATCAGTTAAGCACAATATTTAAAACTAGAGCAGATTTCAAGTAAATGTTTAGGAAGGGATTTCAAGCAGGAGGTTCACACAAAAAATCTGAAAGTTTTATAATGCATATCTTTGAATGCACCTTGGATAATGCATTTTAAATAGGGTTTTGAGTGAGTTTGTTTCAAAATCATGATGGATGTAAGGAAGGTGGTTGAAGATGAGATTAGGGGTTAATGCTAAATTAAAATCCTATAATTTGAGAATGTATCATGAGTCTACTATCATTTAGATTTAGAATATTCTTATGTGTTATTCTTTCAGAAGAATTTTAGACTCATTCTGTAATGTTTTCTTATTGTCACTGAGGTCTGTTTGGCTTCACTGAACTTATGAATTGAAGGAACACAGCTATCTTTATAATGTCAAGTTTTGCTTTTAAAGAAGGTAAACCTCTCCATTTAGGTTGTCTCCTTTAAGCGGTGTATTGTTTTACTTTAAGTCCTATCAAATTTAATTTCTGTGTATTTTATATTTTTCCTCCAATTACTTTTTAAAAATTTGTTATTGCTGGTAAGAAAGGTAATGGATTTAAAATTTATTACTGGGAATCCGTCATCTTAATGAAATACTCTTGTTTCTAATTGTTTTTGTATTAATTCACTTGAGTTAAAAAAATAAAATGAATTTTCACCTATACTCAGCATACGGAAAGTCCAACCTTCTTGGGTGACTGCTGTCCTAGCAGCATTTAATATTCCTTATAGACGTCATCCTCTAACACACTGACCACTTTCCTTTTCTTGGGAATTTTGATACCTGGATCCTTCAGCACCTACACAGATGACATCCAACAACTTGCATTCACTCCAGTGACCTTTACTTTTACTTGACATGTGTCATAGTCAATGCCTGGCTTTCTTCATTGCTCAGATGGCTCGATGCAGAAATGCTCCCTCAATATGACATCTCTAACCTCCCTCTGTCTGCCTAATCTTCTATCCTTCTTGTTCCCACCCCTCACCACTCCCACCATGTGTGCTTTTGGCCCCAGAGACAGACAACAGTCCTTGATGTTTCCATGTTCAATCCCTTCTGGATGTTTTCCTGAAGCAGCTCAGATGTTATATATGATTGATCACCTTCAGTTTCCATGTATGCCAGTTTTTCTGCACTCAGCATAAACACAAGATCAGCTCAAAATTAACCTGTTTAACTTCTAATCCCTGGATTCTCAGCACTGTTGAGGGGGACAAATTAGCCCTTACTGTGATAGTGTCTGTGCTGTCAGCTGAGCCCTCAGCATTCCCTGGACATCATCCTTTCCTACTCCCTCAACTTGTATTCCAAACACTCTGCATGCTCTTGATGGGGACTGGGGCAGACCACCCCCAAATATACCAAGGTGGCATACTGATCATTTTGAATCAAAATTACATGAGAAACAGCCAGTGTAAGAACACT
>NW_006291231.1:2438600-2451966 GCF_000327345.1 Myotis davidii
TCTGTCTTATGCCAGTTTAATGCCGACATAAGGCATATGAACCTAGGAGGGTAGAGGAAAAGGTTTTCCTCCCCAACAGTTCTCAAGCTTCTAACCAAGCACAACTCATCCCTCTGAATGAAAGGGGCCGTGTAACGACTTCGCTAAAAAAACTGAAAGTTGAAGTATTCAGACAAGGGCAAACACTTATCTTCCCCTGACCGACAAGTGCCGGTGCCTGCATCTACTGCATCTATACGTTTCTCTAGTTTCAGAAGACAAGGTCTCTTTTTTTGATGTTCAAGCCCGTTTTATGGTACCTCCGGGCTTGTTCAGTTATTCCATCTTTGTGCTGTATCTTCCTCTTTTCCCTTTCACCGGGCTTTTTCTCCTAGTTTACACATAGCCTAACATGGCTCTCCCATCCAAAACCAAAACTTCCTTCGACTCCATTTCCTCTCGTTACCTTCCTCTCTTTCCTTCACTTCTCAGCCAAGTCTCCTGCAGCCAGTCTACCCATGCTGTACCTGCTCTCTCATTTCCCATTAACCCCGTCCAGCAGAGCCTGGCCTCTATTTCCATTGCTCCACTAAAATTTTTTGACAAAGTTCACTGATAATCTTTATATTGGTAAATGTTTAGGGTCATTTCAGTTCTTTTAATGCTGCTATTGGTGAACCAGCCACCGCTGAGTATCTCTTGAGATTCTCCTTCCCTTGTTTATGTTTTAATTTTATTTTGTTTTCTGCTGTGCTGTTTATTCTCCACCTTTGTGGCCTCTTTTTGACCTTCATCCCAACATAGAATCATTCCTAAATTCTCTCTTTGATCCTCTACTCTTCTTTCCATAGGAAAATTCCATCCACTCTTATGATTTTAACTATATGATTACCCTATATGCTGAAAATCCCCAAATCTATCTTTCAGCTCAGACCTTTCTAGTATCAGCAACCAATTCTCCAATTCTTCAGACTCCAACTGGGTATCCAACAGTTCAGTTCAGTTCAGTTCAGTTCAATTCAATTCAATTCAATTCACTACCTGGCTTTAGCACAGACCTCACAGGTTCAGGGCTCAGTCCCACAAGACTGCCTCCACTTCAGACATCAGCTGCACGTCCCAGGCCAACAGACTATAAATCAGGGGCTCCCATGACCTTCCCCACACTCATCAGGTTCGATAATTTTCTAGAATGACTCACAGATTTTATGGAAATGCTTAATTTACGTTTTCCAGTTTATCATAAAGATTACAAGTCAAGAGCAGTCAGATGGGAGAGACTGCTATAGGGAAAGGTATGTGGGTTTGTGGAGCATTCATGCCTTCTTTGGATGCATTATCCTCCGGGCACTTTCATTTGTTCACCTATCTGGAAGCTCATCAAATCTTGTTCAAGCATTTTTATAGCATTTAATCTCCAGGCCACCTCCCATCCCAGGAAGGTAGGGGTGGGGCTGAAAGCTCCCAACCTGTAAACACTTGGCCTTTCAGGTGACCAGCCCCATCTTGAGGCTATTTAGGGGCTTACCCCTAAATCACTTTGTTAGCATACACTCAGGTGTAATTAAAAGAGGTTATTTATGAAAAACAAAAGACAGTCCAAGCACTCATGAAATTCCAATTTTAAGAGCTCCCTGCCAGAAACTGGGCGTAAAGACCAAATATATTTCTTCTTATAGCACAGACTTCCATGTCAATTTTGACTTTTATAAAAGGGGCTCATCATTTTAATACCAAAATCTCCTTTTCCTCCTCTGTTCTATGGCTTAACCAATGGCATCACAATCCACACAGCCTTCCTGGAGAGAAAAACAGTCACTTAGCTTCCTCCCTCTATCAATCCAATTCATCACCTGGTTCTCCAGTTTTATTGTGTTGACATTTCTCAAACCTATTCTCTCCCCAGCTTTCCTACTAAAACAATCTTACCTGCGTTGTCTCATAGCCAGCTAACCTCTGCTTCCCATTTTGTTCTAAAATAATCTTGAACCTTATTACTGGAGTCATTTCTAAAAAAACCTCAAACCTATCATATTCCTAGGTAAACCCTTCAGTGGATCCTTTGTCTTATAGGTAAGTCCAAGCTCCTTCTCAAGGCATAAAAGGTCATCCTCTGTGACCTTCCTCCAGTCTACTGCTCCTGCCTCACTCATTGTCAGTCAATATTATACATTTTATGTTCTAGTAATGTTAGTTCTCCATAGTCACCAGACTGTTTCACATAAACTTCTTTTTGGCTATTATTTCTGGATAGAATATTCTCTCATACTCTCTCTCTCTCTCTCTCTCTCTCTCTCTCTCTCTCAGTGAGGGGAGGTGGATGCTAACTCTATTCCTCCTTTAAGACTTAGGTATTATCATTTCCTTTAAGAAGTCTTTACTGAGTCCCACAATGGGCTAGTTTCTCCTCCACTATTCTCTTTAAAATGCCTGTACATATTCTTATTTACCACAATGGACTGAAACTCACATTTAATATTAAGATATTGCTCAAATTACAGTGAAATATGCTCTTATGTTCTTGAGGGCAGGGTCCATGTCTAATACATCCTAATATCCTTATAGCATAGTACAGTGCCTAACAATAGTAGGCCCTCAAAAAATATGTGTTAACAATTCACCATAGCTAAGATCTGGAAACAGCCTAAGTGCCCATCAGTAGATGAATGGATTAGAAAACTGTGGTACATCTACATGATGGAATACTATGCTGCTCTAAAAAGGAAGGAACTCTTACCATTTGCAATGGCATGGATGGAACTGGAGAGCATTATGCTAAGTGAAATAAGCCAGTCAATGAAGGAAAAATACCACATGATCTCACTTATTCATGGATAATTGAGACCATTATAAACTTTTGAACAACTCTGAATAGATACAGAGGTAGAGCTGCCTCAAACAGATATAAAAAATTAAAAATAAATAAATAAATAAATATGTGTTAAATTCAACTACTGATGTAAGTAAAAGTATTTTAAGGAATATAAAATGTGCTTTAAAAATGCTATAATGATTATTAAGCTGAAGTGGTAAGCTAGTATCCCTGACTTCATTGAGAAGGAAAAGGTTTGGTAACCGTCAATCGTATTCTGTATTCAAGTGCAATACATGACTATTTTCAGACCTCAACTATACCAGAGAAACTTGCAATCCCCATTTGTGTGACAGGTTTTACATTAAGTCATTTGATGAGACATTTCTACTATGACTGGTCCAGAAGGCATACTGGCACTGTCCCCTGCAGCCAAATGGCAAGGTGGGGTTGTCTGAATAGGACAAGAATGCTGATACGTATCTATAAATGCGTAAGAGGATAGGTGAGGTATGTTCCAGCCGAAGTTCCTACCTCAAACAGGTATAGGTTTACCCAGGGAAAGAAATAAAAGAGAAAAAAATAAAAGAGGCCAAAGCAAGTAAGAAAGCAAGGATTCTATTCATATTCAAAACGCTTCCCTCAGTGTGTTCAGTCTGATAGAATCCTTCACACAAAGGCTACAGAGGAGCGCAGAGAAGTAGGGCAGTTCCTTCAAAGACTTGCACTCTTCATGTTGGAAGGGAGCTAACAAATCAGGTCATTCAGCCCTCTCTCTTTACAGGGGAGGAAACTGAAGACCAGACAGAACGATTTCCCTGAAGTTTCAAAGAATCAGTAGTAGAGCCAAAGCCGGAAGTGAAGCAAAGGGAACAAAGCGAGGAGGAGAATTCTGAATGGGGGCTCCCGATCCTTCCCACTCTGCTCTTGCTGCTAGTCCTCCTGCCCCAACCACGCTAGCCACAGGAGACCCCTCAGTAGTTATCAGAAAATACGAATTTGAACTTTCAAGCATCCTCTCCTTGTTCTTTCCTCCCCGAAATGATTTTCTCCATCCAGCAGGGGCCAAGTACTTTCTTCCTCATCAACCTCACTTCAAGCATCACTTCTTACCTCAGCTCACCTTAAGAAAAAGAATTGCTACATCTCTGTTCCCATCAGCAGCTGATAACTACTGTGGAATTCTTATCACATGGCATTAGTTGTGTGTGTGTGTGTGTGTGTGTGTCCTGCTCTCCTCTCCCCACACTGGCAGCTCATAAAGGGCATCACACCCATCTCTTTAGCCTTGTCTTCCCACATAGAGTAAGCGGTAGGGAAATGCTTATTGAATTACGGTGGGTTAGAGAAGAGTGTAGACATATCACATAAAATTTATGGAGAAATACAGTACTAAAATAAGATCTCAGATAAAAATGCTATGCTAATAAATCCATTCTGACCCGAAGTCAAGAATAGGGAACAGGAAGATGTGCTAGAACAAGCTGGTATGCTCAGGACTTACCAGTAAGTAGTCCAGTCAGTTCACCAATATTAACTAGCAGGTGATTCTCAGACAAAAACCAAAAACTTCATGCTGGTAATTGATAGCTACCGTGTGGGAAAGTCAGGAGTAGGGTCTTGCATACAATAACAAAACCATGACATGGAGCGGGGGTGGGGATCTGAAAAAATGTAAATTGTAAACACATTCCCACATCGTGTAATGAAGAAGACAGCACAAGTAGATAGTGATAGCTGAACCTTCGGTCTAAATTCATGTATAATTTTTTCCAAAAAATTGTGCTTTCCATATACATAGGGTACACTCCTCAAGAAAAAGACATCATGTGTGACATTTGCATCCTCGAATAATTTTTTTAATGCTTATAATATGCTCAACCATACTTGGGTATAGTATAAACATTAAAAAATAATTTTAGGGCAGAATAATAACTTTTACATTTTACTCTTTCCATAATGAAGTTAAAGGTATTCAAACTATTCTTATATACCTTATTCCACCAAATTAGGCTTCAGGCTGTTTCCAAAATTGAATTTATTCTCAAAGGAAGGGGGTTTGCCCGGCTATGACTGCTCAAAGAACGGGCTCCAGGCTTTGAAAATAACTCTGTGAGAAGAGTTTCAAAAAGATTTTGTGCAACTGCAGCATTTTTGGAAAGGTTCTTGGGTTCCTTCAGTGACTAGTTAAGAGACAACACTCACATGTTTTTGAAACAAATCAGTCACATTACTTCATCGAAACACTCTGTACTTGCGCAAAGCACTCTGCATTTGTGCTTCATTTTTGTTGTTGTTAATCCTCATCCGAGGACATATTCTTTTCCATTGATTTTTAGAGAGAGTGGAAGGGCCGGGGAGAGACATCAATGTGAGAGAGACACATCGTTGGTTCCCGCATACACCCAAACCAGGCCCAGGGATCAAGCCTGCAACTGAGGTATGTACCCTTAACTGGAATTGAACCTGGGACCCTTTAGTCTGAGGGCGATGCTCCAACCACTGAGCCAAACAGGCTAGGGCTGTACTTGTGTTTTTTAAAACTGGAATTTATGAATGACTGCTGTGCAAATCACCATGGAAAGCTGCGACTGAAATAATTAAGTTCCCTTAATAGTCAGGCCTGCACCCTCTCCAACCTGGGACCCCACTGTGGGATCGGCCCTAAACCGGCAGTCAGACATCCCTCTCACAATCCGGGACTGCTGGCTCCCAGCTGCTCGCCTGCCTGCCTGTCTGATTGCTCCTAACGGCTTCTGCCTGGCAGCCTGATCACCCCCTAACTACTCCCCTGCCAGCCTGCTTGCCCCTAACTGCCCCCCTCCGCTGGCCTGATCACCCCCAACTGCCCTCCTCTCCTGGCCTGATCGCCCCTAACCGCCTCTGCCTTGGCCCCACCAACGTGGCTTTGTCCGGAAGGTCTCCCAGTCTAATTAGCATATTACCCTTTTATTAGTATAGATATTATTAAAAGATAAAGGGAGAGAGGGAGGGAAAGAAATATATTCTTTGACAGTTCACATAGGCTCTTGAAGCACCATGTGATATGTTATATAAAGCATCTAGCGCAATATTTACGTTGTTAGAATCAAATTCCAAATGAATTAATAGAAACAGTACAGTGATAAAAAAAGTTGTCATGATGAACTAGTTTTTCACTCAGTTTACAATATACTTTTTTATAGCAATATACACTGGGGGTTTCAAAATGATTTGTAGGATCACAAGACAACTGTTTTCAGACAATAATCCTTAATAGTAAAGACATAAAAATTAGCATAATTCTTTGCAGTTTTTAAGTCACTGCACATGGAAGGCATAAACTGAAAAACCTAGAAGATAACAAATACGGAAATAATCAGAGAGCTGATACAGATGGACCTTAAGAAAACACCAGCATTTGTACGCAGGTCACTATCTCCATTGGGGAAGAAGAGGCAGGTCAGCCACCCATCTCAGTGCCTGAAACGTCACTGACAGGGCACAGAATAGCAAAAAGAGAGAAGAGGAGGAGCATCTGCCAGGACAGAAGCAGATCATACAGGTTCGTGGTAAATACGCATTTTTAAAATTTCTCTTTTCAACATAACAACATTTCTCCCCCTCTTTTCCAACTCATTTCTTTTCTCTCCCTATCTCCTTACTTACAGTCTTTCCCTTCACATTTCCATTTCTCCACTTTGGTCTCTTTTTAAACAGGTCTTCATTACTGTGACCTCTATCTAGTTATTCATAGGTGCCCAGATATTACTATATATTGATTAGAGGCCTGTCTAGGATCATCTGGTTAGAAGAGTGAGGCAGATGAGATAAGCAGATGAACTGATAACTGGAGAGCGGCTCAGTCAGATATCAATCCCTCCATCAACACTATGAGTTTGCAAAGGTCACCCTAACAAAGCTGTGTTCTGATGGATCTGTTTCTCTCTCCATGTTAAAACTGTGTGGGTTGAACTATAACAAGACTGCGCACAAAGACCACTAGGGGGTGCACCAAGAAAGCATAAAAAATGCGGAGACAAAGAAACAGGACAAAACTGTCAATGGAGGATATTGAGTTCAGAACCACACTTTTAAGGTCTCTCAAGAACTGTCTAGAAGCTGCCGATAAACTTAGTGAGATCCTCAAGAAATCTAATGAGACCCTCAATGTTGTGATAAAGAACCAACTAGAAATTAAGCACACACCGACTGAAATAAAGAATATTATACAGACTCCCAACAGCAGACCAGAGGAACGCAAAAATCAAGTCAAAGATTTGAAATATGAAGAAGCAAAAACCACCCAACTGGAAAAGCAAAATGAAAAAATAATCCGAAAATACGAAGATGGTGTAAGGAGCCTCTGGCTGTGTGGGTTGTTTTATTGGTAGGTAACTATTCTGCAAAGAAGTTTGGGGAAAAAGTGATTTATGAGAACAATGTCCACCATTTATTGAGCTCTCCTATGATATGCGGTCAGGTACTGTCTGATCCTATTCAATCCTCATGACAAGCTCATTCGCCAAGTCCAACACTTTTACTAGTACATGTGCAATGGAAGGTGGATGTATTAAGGAAAAGAATAATAACAAATCAACAAAAATGTTGTAATATGTAAAATATGTCTCAATAGTGTAATCTGCATCTTGAGACATCACGTCCCATTACGAATGCAGGAACTTGTGACACATGTGGGATGACCAATGAGAGGGCGAGCATAAACTAGCTCATCTTAGGAATGCAGTTTACATTGGTTCTGCTTTGCTTCTAAGGGTAATAAATTGAAGTTTTGGCCCTAACTGGTTTGGCTCAGTGGATAGAGCGTCGGCCTGCGGACTGAAGTGTTCCAGGTTCAATTCCGGTCAAGGGCATGTACCTGGGTTGCGGGCACATCCCCAGTAGGGGGCATGCAAGAGGCAGCTGAATTGATGTTTCTCTCTCATTGATGTTTCTAACTCTGTATCCCTCTCTCTTCCTCTCTGTAAAAATCAAAATATATTTTAAAAAGAAAAAAAATTGAAGTTTGGATAAAAATACTTCCTTTAGGGAGAAAGAGTAGTTATTAAGGTGACTGGGGAGGAGTCTCTCTCCATCACCTTTGTACATACATACACATATATATTGACTTCAGAGAGGAAGGGAGGAGAGATAGAAACATCAATGATGAGAGAGAATCATTGATTGACTGCCTCCTGCATGCCCCCTACTGGGGACTGAGCCTGCAACCTGGGCAGTGCCCTGACTGGGATGGAACCATGACCTCCTGATTCATAGGTCAACGGTCAACCACTGAGCTACACTGGCCAGGCAAGTTTAATTACCTTTTATGCGAGGCTCCCACCTCTACCCACAGCATGTCCCAGATCCTCCACAGTGAGGACCAACATAGCTGCGGTTTATGGTGAGTTGATGTGTCAGGCACTAGGCAAAGTGCACTTCTTACGTTTCCCATTTAATCTTCAAAGCAAGCCCATATGAAACAGCTGACATCAGCATTATCCTTCCCAGGTGATGTACCTGAGAGTTAGAGGGACTCAGTAACTTGCCAGGATCACACTTCTAGGAGACAGGAAATCCTACTTTCCTAGAACCTACATTCTTAATTTTACGTACTACCTTAATACGTAATTTCCTCTGACATTAATCTCTAGACCGGACTTGGTTCATTGAATTTCTTTTCAAAACATGTAAGCCAGCCCTGGCTGGTTTGGCTCAGTGGATAGAGTGTTGGCCTGAGGACTGAGGGGTCCCAGGTTCGATTCCGGTCAAGGGCACATGCCTGGTTGCGGGATTGATCTTCAGTAGGGGGCGTGCAGGAGGCAACTGATTAATGATTTTCATCATTGATGTTTCTCTCTCTCTCTCCCTTACTCTCTGAAATCAATAAATATATATTTAAAAAAACAAAACAAAACATTTAAGCCAGAACATACCAGATACTTTATTTTTCTCCATCGTTTCAAACTCCTCCATTGATTGTTTTAGTTTAATTATATTAAACTTTAAATATATTACAATTTTATACTTTAACCGTTTGACTGCTAAGGAGCGCTATCGTGCTCTTCTTATTTAAAACAAATTTATGTAAACAATTGGTATTTTTTAATTTTTGTTGTTGCAAAGCAATACAAGTGAGTTTATTGTATAAAAAGTGTTTTACATTTTTTCCCATACACGCGCAATTAGTGCCGCAGTTTTGGCATATGTCCGAAAAAATACGTCAGCAGCCAAACGGTTAAATATATTACAATTTTTTCTTGCTATCCCAAATTTCATATTTAAAAGTGCATGAGTAATCTGTAAGAGTTAGTGATCTGACAACTAAAAATTTTAAAATTATGTTACAAATACACATAAACAGAAAGATAAATAATATATACATAATATATATTATAGAGATCCTCTTGCTAAATGGGCATTTCCAAAGTTTGCAATTATGTAAGCACTAAATAATCAAGCTATATTCAATAATTATTTGTTTTTGCTCCTCTTGTTTCCAATTCAAGATCCCAACTTCAACCCTTACTCTGTTTGTCAAGTATCCCAATATGCCATGTACAAGACAGGATATGTTGGGTAAAAAATGCTGTCACTGCACGTAATTTATTTTTACTTGAATTCACGATTTAACGTTAAAGGATGCACCAAAAATTGTTATTACGTCTTGATAATACTAAAAAAACTTCCTTTCAAGGTAAATGTTTAGGTTGCCCACATCTACCTTCTCTTTCTCCATATGTATAACAATTGGGGTGAACACATTTCTAGAATTCTTATGCTCCAAGTTATTAAAATTTAAATGTTAAAAATTCAATTTGCATTACAAATACATGCTATGTGTAATGCAATTCATTATTTGAATTAAAATAATTTTGCCCAGAAATATATCAGCATTAGTTTTAGATATTTTTGGGAACTGATTAAAAGTAACTTGTCTATTACTAAATCAGATCCACAGAGACTCTAAGAAGTGAAAGTGCATCTCATAAAATGTGTGTCAAAAAAGTTAGGCTGTGTTAGAACTGTCTATGTACTGGGAACATAAAATTCAGAATGAAAAAGGTAATGAAAGTGGGGAGAAACCAGGATCTCAAAAGGAAATAAGTTGTTAAATGACCAATTCTTGGGAAGAAAAGGGGCATCAAAATGCACTCTGGTGATAAGTAAATCTGCAGCCTCACTTCTAGCACAAAAATGAGTAACTAAGCCACAGCTCTCAGGCAAGTAAATGTACCTAAAAATTCTAACTGCTACTGGTAGAAAATTTGACGAGGACATTTTAAAAGAGGCATTTCCCTGAGATAGTTAAGCTGAATGTCAGCTATACGCCTATTATATACCTTAATTAGCGGGAATGGGGTTTCAGCTCTCCCAACTCACCAACAGATGGTTATTGAAAGTAATTATTTGATAGGTCCTCTGAAAAATTCAAGAAGGAAAAGTATGATTGGAGTTTGCAACCTATTTAGAGGAAAGCTGACTAATATACAGTAAACTAGTATGTGAGTTAGCAACTTCAGTGTTCTTATTTGTAAAATGGAAATAATGGTGTCTACTTCATTCTGTAGGAAAATGAATGGAAAGTGTCGACCACACAGCAAGCGTTCTCAATAAATGACAGCTGTCACTACACAGGAGGCTAGGTTCTAGGTGAGGAGTCCTATTGGGTGTTGTTAGAGATGCAGGGGAACGGGGAGAAGTAAGCCATTCGAACACCCTCGATAGAAAATGTCCTTTGGAACACCTGAACTTCAACAACTTTGAGCTGAGTGACTATCAATCTAAGTTATGAAGTTCAAAACAGAAGTTAGACTGCGTTTCTAAGTGTAACAATTTGGCTTCACAAAATGACTTCAAGTGGGGAATTATCATACCAGTATATCACTGTGATAATGTATCTACCTCCCTCTTAAACTTAGTCTTCTGTTACCAAAGCAAGAGTCTCAGAGCTCAGACGAAGAGCATATCTACAATCTTCAGTAGGCCTGGAAATGACCACTTTGTAGGGGAAAACAAACAAAAAACCTAATAAACAAAAATAAACTTAGCAAGGACTGCCAAAGGGATAAACATCCTAACTGTGGAGACTGTAATAGGCCAAACTTTTTAACAGCATCTCCTTTGTGTGTTTTATGTGACAAGGACCACCGAAGTCCCTAGGAGTGCAGTACCATACCCATGTGCCTCCTCTCAGAGCTGCTCTGGAAGTCCCAGGAGGGCAGATACCATGGCACAGACATTCCTGTATTCCCCACCATTACTGAACACATAGTAGGAATCCCTTTATTTGTTGAACTGAAATGAATTTGAAACTGACTGTTCCAAATGAAGCGCTATGTTGGGACCTTGAGCTTCAGTGCTTATCATCAACAAAAGTATATTCCCAACATCTAAAGCATTTTGACTTAAGAGAATTAGTCCAAATGCTGTGGTATGTTTTTTCAAACATTCAAAACAATCTCCTTAACTAGATCTCTAGATGATGAGGAGTATGAAGATTTGGAAACTCAGTAGCTGTTGCATAGACTTGAGTCATTCTACTTTGTGTAACTACAAAGTTTAAAGTCCTGGGTTCCAGTCTTGCTTGTGCCACTTCGCACTCCTGTCACCTATAAACGTCTATGAAATGGTGACACGACTATCCACAATACCTCTTCAGAGGAGTAATGTATATAAAAGAATGATTAAGTGCAAAGGAAACAGATAACATTTGGGAGTTCAATTTTTTGTTGTTGTTGAACTTGACTTTTTAAAAATAGGTTTTTATTGATTTCAGAGAGAAGAAGGAAGAGGGAGAGAGAGGTAGAAACATCAATGGTGAGAATCATCAATTGGCTGCCTCCTGCATGCCCCCCACCGGGGAAGGAGCCCACAACCCATCCATGTGCCTGCACTGGGAATTGAACTGTGATCACCTGGTTCTGGGTTGATGCTCAACCATCGAGCCACACCAGCCGGGCGAACTTGAATTGTTAGCAGAGTTAGGGTTTTATTTTGGGGTGAGAAAACAAAAGCATTTTGTGAAGGTTAAACTGATAGCAAGTTTTCTCCATCACTGATTTGTACATAAAGAGTAAAGATCATCAGCTTAAGTTGACAACGTTGGGAAGGCAAAGGAGAGAACAGTCAAAGAAAGCGACACTGGACAAGTATATAACCACAGTCTGAAACAATAAATGAAAGCAGCTAATAAAGCTATTCTTCCAAAACTTTAGCCCAAAGGTCAACAGACACACCGATGAAATATGCTTTTATAAAGACAAGTCTTTATGTGGAACCAGGCTGTGAATTTTAAAAATTAGTAAATGCTGAAATAGTGAATGATGGAGATTGAATCTTCATTAAAATAATTTATCATCTTTGCTCAGGCCGAGTGGCTCAGTTGGTTGGAGCATCCTTCCAGGCATCAAAAGGTTTTGGGTTCAACTCCCGGTTGCGGGTTTGACTCCCTGGCCAGGGAGTGTACAGGAGGCAAATGATTGTTTCTCTCGCATTGATGTTTTTCTCACTTCCAAATCAATAAATCTACCCTTGGGTGAGAATTTAAAAAAAAGAAAAATATTATCATTTTTTTATGCTAGTATCAATAAGGCATTTTTGGTATCTCCAAAAGCTTGGTACCATTAAAAAATTGGGTGATTTAGGTAGATCTTACTATATATCGTATTCAGATATTTATCTTAACATCATTTAATGTTATGGTGGTAGCAAATGCCAAAAGATTCTTTTCTTGCTTAGAAGAATGTCTGGGAATAACAATCATGCCTCTGGGATAAAAAAAGAAAAAGAAAAAAAGAAAAACAAAGCCGTGCAGGCAAAGACAAGTTTCATTACAGAAAGCTAATCCCTGTGACCAAAATATCTGAGTTTTCAGTTTCTTAAACCAGAAGAGCGTGTAAGTCAAACAATGTGCAAATCCTATTATGCACATTAATCTTTTAGGAGGAGTCACAACCCAGTACTTGAGGTGTTTTATTAAGTATTCAGTGTACTCCTCGATGCAGCTCCTACACCCTCTCTCTCAAAACTAGTGTACAATAAGTTTGTGTTAAGTACCCAACCCAAGGCAGGCAGCCTTGGAGGGGGAAAGATTAAGCTTATTTCCTATTTCTTTGAGGGGAAAAGAGTGAAGGACTGAGGGAAAGACACCCTCAAAGTCTAAATCCAATGACGAGTACACATCCCTGTGACAGTAACGACCAGTAACATCCACCGGGCAGCGGCACCTTCCCCCGCGCCATGAAGAAGTAGGACAAGTGAAGCAAACGTCAGCACTCTTCTCGACAGGGCTCAGAGATCGGCATGGGTTCCCCAGCCCTCCCCGGGGAACCACACACCAGTCTGACTTTCGGCTCCAAGAACTCACATCCCCACCGGGCTGCAAGCTACAGTACCTTCCCGAAATGCGGCCGTGCCTCTTCTCCACGACAGAACCGAACCAGAGAAAAAGAGAGATCGGGCGCCGCAGAGAGCGCTTAAGCCTCAGAACCGCCCGCGTAAAAGTTCCCCAAACTCTTTCCACCCCCAAGTCGCCCCTGGCACGGAGGCTGGGGCAGCGCGCGCCCCCCCGCCGGGGCCGGGGCCGGGGCCGGG
>NW_006291231.1:2452026-2464321 GCF_000327345.1 Myotis davidii
TCCGAGCGGCCGCGATTGGTCCGGGCGAGCGGGGAAGAGCCGCGAGGGAGGGAAGGGGAGGGCCGAGGCGAAGGACAGCCTCCTTCCCCACCCCGGGGGCGGAGGGAGAGAAAAAGGAAACCTGTTGAACTAGTCCTTCTTGGGGAGGAAGCGAATTGGCCAAGCAGGTGAGACATTTGCCTAGAAAGGCAGCATCCACTGTATTTCAGTGCTTGAGGAGAGGGGCTTTTTAAAACCCGCACTGTCACCAGGGGGTTGAAAAGTGACCAGCCAGCTGTAGCCACAGGAAATGGATACGACTGCGTGAGGCTGTCACACAGATGCGCTGTGTGGGCTGGCTATGTCCTGCCCTAAATTATTCACATAGGATATTGCCTCGTTGAGGAGCGCTTCCCAGGGCCTCAGTTAGTTCAACGGCAAAGGTAATGAGAGGTGGCTGCCTTCAGTGGGTGTCTGGCTGACCATTCCTAGTTCTGTGGGGGAGAAGCTTTCATCCAAAGCTCCTAACAACTTATTTTTTATGCACCCAACCAATACAATGAATGCCTCTTCTTTCCGCCCCTTGGTGAGGTTTTGACTTGCTGGTTTTGTCTGAAGCATCCATTTATTCATTGAAGAAATTTTTGAGAGCTGCAACGTTCCAGGCATTCTTCTAAACATTCCTTATATAGCAAATAACTTATGTGTTGTTGGTTTTCAAATCTGTTACAGAGTAGTTGAGGATAAGAATAACTTGTTGGAAGCCCAACTTTACTTTAAAACAATTATAAGTGGCAATAGTAGAGTATGACATGGCTGGGGGAAAATATTATTAACTCTTTGCTCTGGGGCTGCAGTCTTTTGTTTTTCTTTTAAAATTAATTTTAGACTTAAGAGTAATTACAAAGACTATGCAACCATATTGTTATATAAATGTACTAGCGGCCCGGTGCACAAAATTCGTGCATGGGAGGGGGGGGTCCCCTCAGCCCAGCCTGTACCCCCTCCAATCCGGGACCCCTTGGGAGATGTCTGACTGCCGGTTTAGGACTGATCCTGGGGGCCTGGTCGCCCCATGCAGCCTGCTACTCCGTGGTTTGGTCGCCCCCCACTAACCCCCCTGCTGGCCTAGTCGCCCCACGCAGCCTGTTCAGTCATCCACTCACTTGTGATGGTCGCTTAGGCTTTTCTATATATAGATTCTACAAATATTCTCTCTATGTTTTTCTGTTTTTTGTTTGTTTGGCTTGGTTTTTTGCTTCCCAAGCACTGAGCCCCTCCTGCAGGAGCCCACCTGGGGGAGGCTCTGGAAGCTTGGAGTCCATGCTCTTTGGTGTCCATTGCAGGCTCTTCCTGGGAACATTATACCTATGAATGGAATTGCTGGTCATGATGGTAGTCCTATGTTTAACCTTTGACAAACCATGGTCAGGCCTCTTTCACTGCATGAATAAGGGCAAGTGTTCCCCAGCGTGGGCTTACAGCTCAATTAACGAGCACTGAAATTGCCCTGAAACCTGTTCTTCAGTGTATGGGCTGAGGACTTCAATAGTAGATCTTAAGTGAGAAAGGAGGGGAAAGGTGGGGTAGGAAGGAGCCTGTGGGGAAATAGCAGCTAGTCCTTTCCTAGAGTGGGGAGGAGTTAGAAAGGAGCAAGTATTTTACATAGTGACATTTGCCTAAAGTTAAAAGACATTGTGAACCAGCTTCCCAATTTGTTTATTCTTGGGGTTATCATACAATAAAATAGAGTGCAGTATTTAAAAGGCAGCAGCAGGCAAATGATAGGAGAAACTTCATTGTAGTGTGAGAAAATAGAGAGTGAACATTATGTCTAAAATATATTTTAGGAGGCTTTTTGATTTTGCTCCAATAAAAAAACCTTTGCCTTTCTTCCTCCAAGCCTATGGGAACATAATTTCTTATTTTTAATATCAAAAGTAGTTCCAGCTGATATTTTCTTGCAGTTATTGAAGCAGACCAGTAGAAAATGCATGCCTAAACCATCGCTTTTCAGGAGGTAGGGGATTTCTTTTAATAGCTTAAAATATTGATCAAATATTGGTCTCCTTTTAAGATTGGTCAGATACGCTGTGTATCTGTCCATAGTCCTAGTAGCAGAGTTCAAATATGAGTTGGGAGATTTGAGTGGCGCTAAGGTTGTAATGTATAGTTAAGTAGTTACCTAATTTATGACACGTGGCAGATTATGTATTTAATAGAAAACAAGTGCACGTAAAGTGTTGTCACATGCCTATAATTTAATGCATATTGTCTGAGGACATGTTTTAGAACAGCGGTTCTCAACCTGTGGGTCGCGACCCCTTTGGGGGTCGAACAACCCTTTCACAGGGGTCGCCTAAATACATCCTGCATATCAGATATTTACATTACGATTCATAACAGTAGCAAAATTACAGTTATGAAGTAGCAACAAAAATAATTTTATGTTTGGGGGTCACCACAACATGAGGAACTGTATTAAAGGGTCATGGCATTAGGAAGGTTGAGAACCACTGTCTTAGAAGATGATGCTTTTATCAAGATGGAACCTGGAAAGCTGAGTAATAGTTTATGCATGATATTTTATACATCAATGTCATAAGTCAAAGAATTCCAGGAACACTCATCACATCATCCCTGTTTACAAATTAAGGTCAGTATCCAAAAGAGGAAGTGGGAATAATTGAGTTCAGAAGATAGCAATATATGGTGACACTGAAGAACTTAATTATAAAACTTTAAAAAACATTGTAAGATGAAAGTTGAGAAACCTTACATGTAGGGGACCTTTACTGAATGATTTCTGTCAAATGTGAAAGAAAGTTTCCTGATGAATTAACATTGGGATGGGATTCTATAGAAGACTGTGGAACCTTCTACTATATAGGACTTTGAAAACAACACTTAAAAAAAAGCAAATAGGCCCTTGCCAGTTTGGCTCAGTGGATAGAGCGTTAGCCTGAAAACTGAAGGGTCCCGGGTTCAATTCTAGTCAAGGGCACATGCCTGGGTTGCGGTCTCAATCCCCAGTAAGGGGCGTGCAGGAGGCAGCCGATCAATGATTCTCTCTCATCATTGATGTTTCTGTCTCTCTCCCTGTCCCTTCCTCTCTGAAATCAATAAAAAATATATTTTAAAAAAGCAAATAGAATAGTTCTGTACCACTTTTTCCCAAGCCAAGTTATACTGTAGATGGGGAAATCTGAAACATGTACTCTATCTCCCTCCACGGATGAGGCAAGAACTAAACTTAGCACCTGTGTTGGGAAGACTAGGCAAGATGGCAAGGGCTTACTGGTCTAGGGGCAGATAGTAGTTGGGAAACAGTAGAATAAATCTGATTCTGTGAGAAAGCAGAAGCAATACAAACTCTTCTAGTTCAATACGTATTTTTAAAAAATTAAAATAAATGACGGCATATAAACAATAAGTTAAAATCTACCCCGAAGTTTTAAACTACATGTCTATTTTCTGTATGGTGAATGTCATAGATTATAATATGTGAAGTGGGGAGGCCTCTGAGACCATTCAGTAGCGTGATTTTTCCCCACCAGATTCTGAGGAAATCCAGGGCTCTTTGAGCGAGTGGGGGAAAGAGCTGCGTTTGAAATAAGGTCTTCTGACTCCACTGCCTACCTCTAACCACTCCTCCAGTGTACTAACTGCTTCACTTAGACCTCTTCCGCTAGGACTCTTCCATGTGTTCCCGTTCTGTATTAGTTTCTACATGAGGATAGGGGAAAGGGTTACCTGTCACACACTAAACAAAATTTAAAAATCCAATTCTCGCTGTCATTCTTCAGAAAGAGCCTGAGCTTCAGAGAGCTTAGTGACTTGACTAAAATTACAGCGTCCCATGAGGATGAAGACCCAGCTTTCCTGAGTTCTAGTGAGGTGCTTGTAGGGGTGTACGAGAGTGAACAGAACAAAGCAAGGTTTGTTGATGGCAGAGACATGTGACTTATAGGGGAGAGAGAGAGAGTGTGTGTGTGTATGTGTGTGTATGGTTGGGCGGGGGGGAGGGGAGAAGCCCAGGACTCTCAGATACATACATCACATTACTAGGGAAGGAAGTGGTTGAATAGAGCTGTCTTTGGAGCTGCATTTTGGCAGTTATCTATTGCTGCATAACTAACCACTTCAAAGCTTGGTGGCCTAAAAGAATAATTTTTTTCTTTCTCATGGTGTGATGGATTGATGGGGCTCGGCTGGGTGGTTCTTACTTGGGAGTCGCCCATGCAGTAGCAGCCAGATGGCACCTTGGGTTGGAGTCATTTGAAGACTCAACTGAGCTGGATGTGCACTCCTCTCTCTGGTGCTTCAGCTGGGATGGCTGGGACAGCTGGGCACTGGCTGAGCATTTTAGTCTCTCCGCAGGGCTAGCTCAGGCTTCCTTACAGCATGGTGGGCTCCGTGTCATTAGACCTGTTACTTGGTGTCTGGCTTCCTACAGAGCATGTGTTCCATTCAAGGTCAAATCTGCAAGGCTGTCTATGGGGTAGACTGGACATCAGGCAGCTTCCCCTCTGTTGCATTCTGTTGGTCAAAGGTGAGTCACTGGGCCAGCCCAGGCTCAAGGCAAGGTGTGAATAAGGAGTGTAGTTCACTGGGGACCGTCGTTGGGGACCAGCTATCACAGTGCAAATAATAGATCTGGCAATCTGACTATAGATATTTGTCATTGGGCATGTGAGTCAATGGGCATTTTCTAGCAGCACTGTTCTACATGCATGAGATACAGAAGTGAACAAAACAGACAAAACCCATTCTGCAGTGACTCTTATGTTTGAGTAGGAGAGAGAAAAAATGTAAAAAGCAAGCACAGAACACAATGTCAACAGATGAGAGACCTAAGGAAAACAGAAAGCCGTGGAGGGGGAGGAAGGCCGGTTTTACACAGGAAGGCGAGGGAGGCCTTTTCGAGAGGTGACACCTCGGCTGAGACTTCAATGAGGGGAAGGAAGAAGCCCCTTGAGGTGTGATCCCAGGGCATTGCATACTTTTTATTGCTTTTTTCTGATTTTTTCATTCATTTTTATGTATTTTCATTTTATCACTCCTTCTTGACAGTTCCTATTAGCATTTTGTTACCTTTGCTTCTAATCTGTCCTCTATGTAGCACTATTCATTGGTGAAAATCATCCAACAAATCAGCTGGCAAAGAAAGAGCACGGGAGAAGAGAATGCAGAAAACACCTCAGGCAAAGAAAGTTTTTCTATTTCTCGAAAGTAGCTTCACAATCTTTTGGTTGAATCATAAATAGAGTCTTCATTTGAGACAAACTGAACAGCTTGTCCATGCTTCCTTTCTTCCCTCCCTCTCTCTCCTTCCTTCCTTCTTTCCTCCCTTCCTTCCTTCCAATTAACATTTTTTGTTTGTTCTTTGATGCCTATTGTGTGCCAGGCTATATTCTGAGTGATGGAGCCATAAAAATAAATAAGCACCTGCTTGCTATAAGTGAGTTTTCTATCCAGTGAGAGAGCGTTCAATAGACAGATAGTCACAAAACATACATACACAGAACTTTCACATTCATATGTCACAACCAAATTCTCGGACCAAGTGACATCATGATGTCAAGTGATGGGAAGGGGCAGGAGATGGCCCTGTGATGCTTCATGTTCTTCTGTTTTGGATCAAACACAAGCCATCCCCCCCCCCTTCCCCCTGCACCCCCTCCTCACCAATCTGCACAACTTGTTGAAAGGCCCTAGACGGAAAGTCAGGAGAACTGGGCTCTAGTCCAAGCACTGTGCTTTGTGCTGGAATGTGAGTCTATTAATGGAATACAGCAGCAGAATGCCGGCCTCAAGGAAAAGACCCTAGAGCTCATGGGCACAGCATTATCACTTTCTGCCTTACATAGACTAGCTATAAGAATGGAGAAAAGCACCCCAACTTCACACAGGAATGTTACATCTGCCAAATTGCAAAGTGGAGATTTTAAATGAATTTTATGTGGAGAAAGTAATTATTAAAATAGATTCACTTGCAAAGCTCAGTGCATTTACCCCTTTCCGAGCTTTGTGCTTCGCTGGGTTAGTTCCTACTTTTAAAAGCAAACCAGATGCACACAGAATGTTTCCCTGTGTGTTAAGATCATGAACGAATTAAAATCAGAATTAATTTTTATTTTTATTAGTAGTCAGTCAAAGAAATGAAGTTAAAAGTTCATCTTTCCTTCATACCAAAAATATATATAATAAGTTCTTTTATAAGACACATAATATAGTAGAGGGACATTCAAAGGTTAAAAATGCTTGGACCCTGCCCCGCCCCCCCTTAAAAAAAAAGATAAAGAAATGCCTGGTCCTGTGGAATCCCAGTTCCCCAGATTCTGAGAAGGTATTTGTATACATTTGTAATAGACAGTGCTAAGGAGATGCGAGCTGGTGGGAATGGACTTGGTTCCTAGCTTCTTAGATGAAACCCCTACGTAGTCCTACATCTTTGCTTTTCTGCCCTTGTCCCAGGCACTGCCTGTGACATCCTCTCAGTAAACAGCTCTTGCTGAGCTTGCCGAGTGACGTGTCCTGGCAATAGAAGAACCCTGACCTGGGAGGGACGGGGTGTGGGGAGGAGGATAAGGGAATCCTAATATGCATCCTTCTACCCCTCTAAGCCTTAATTTCCTCATGTCAGAAAAAGAAAGGAACAGCAGTGGGGTCTATTGTATAGGGGGATTTAAAGGGCTAATGTACATAATGGCATTAGTACAGCATGCCAGGTATGTAGTGAGCACTCAGTTCATATAAACTGTTGACTATCATCATCATCACATTAATATCGACCAGAATATATTTTAACAAAGGGCATTGCCCTCCCTTAGCTCATCAGCCCTCATTATTTAATGGCAACACACAGTGTGTAGAGTGATCTGTGTCCCATGCTAGGGAGAGTTACTAAAGCTGTAGAAGGCGGAACCTCTGTAGGGGGCCCACTGCGTCCACTTCAGGCTGACGTCACAAGCTAAGGCTGCACATTCAGAACAGCGGCCAGGCTGGTATGTTTAACCGCTAGATCTCGGCCTCAATCTCGCCTGCGTCCATGGCTTTTCTCCTCTCAGATGCCTTTGCCACTGTAAAAGCTGTAGCTTAGCTAACAAAGGAGTCACTGAACCTCTTTAGCCAAAGCTGGTTAAAAGGTGTATTCTGAGTTAATAAACTAAGAGAAAAAGAAACAGAACACCTACTTACATACAGGTTTTAATCTCTTTTTTTCTCTTGGCTATCAATACGATTACTGTCCCTTTACTTGCTCTTTTCTATGGATATGCGTCTTACTAGCGTCGTAATCTTTGATATTAAATTAAATGATGACAACAGTTTTTGGAGAGGACTTTTTCTACCCACTTTCATTCACGTATTAACTTCAGTGTGTAACATTACAAAGTTTTTACCTCTTAACTATGCACTTTTTGCATAACCTATTAACTATCTATTGAAAGCTCCCTAAGCCATATCAGTCATGGCTTATGAATAAGTAGTATGTGTCTTTCTCTCTGGGTCTCCAGTTTATCATGTGACTGTTCAATGAGGTCGTTGACTTGTATAATTAAAAGGATCACGAGGGCCCTAACCGGTTTGGCTCAGTAGATAGAGCATTGGCCTGCGGACTGAGGGGTCCCAGGTTCGATTCTGGTCAAGGGCATGTACCTTGGTTGCAGGCACATCCCCCGTAGGAGGTGTGCAGGAGGCAGCTGATCCATGTTTCTCTCTCATCAATGTTTCTAACTATCTCTCTCCCTTCTCTCTGTAAAAAAATCAATAAAATATATTTTAAAAAAATAAATAAAAGGATCATGAGAAACACCCAGGATCTATACTAATAAAAGGGTAATATGCTAATTAGGCCGGGTCGACCAGCCATCTTCTGGACGTTTGACTTTCTTCCAGACAAAGCCATGGTGGTGGGGGCCAAGGCAGAGGCAGTTGGGGTGATCAAAATGGCAGGGGAGGGCAGTTGGGGGTGAGGTCAGGTCTGCAGGGGAGGGCAGTTGGGGGCAATCAGGCAGGAAGGTAGGCAGAGGGGTTAGGGGCAATTAGGCAGGCAGACAGGTGAGTGGTTAGGAGCCAGTGGTCCCAGATTTCGAGAGGGATGTCCGACTGCTGGTTTAGGACATCCCCCAAGGGGTCCCGATTGGAGAGGGTGCAGGCTGGGCTGAGGGGAAACCCCCCCGCCCCCCCGCACAAATTTTGTGTACCGGGCCACTAGTTTTAACATAAAATAGATGTATTGCAAATTAGAACCTTTCAGATATTTTAGAAGATATTTCATACTCTCACATATTCTTTTATTTTTCAATCTACCTCCAAAGTGTGCTCTACTAATATGTAGCCAGCCACACAGTGATCTAAGGTTTAGGTGCATTCAAGAAAGAAAGAAAAGGGAGGGAGATACTAAAATTAATTGAGTGCCTTCTATGTGCTGGCACTGCATCTAGCATAGGAGATTTACTCTTTATAACAACACTCTGAGGATTGGCTCATTGCATCAGTGAAGAAACGAAAGTTCAGGACAGGTAAACAACTGTCCCACGCTCACACAGCTATTAATTACTCCTGTTGTGTTGTTTTCTGAAGCTTGTTCTTTTTTGTGCTCTCCTCTGATGTCACAAGAGTGAATTCCTAAGTGATTAAAAAATTTAAAGGGATTTCCAGAGATAATCTCATCAATTCCACTTGTTGGGAGGTAAGGAAACTTGGTCTAGGGAGGTTATATTATGCCCATCTGGGCAGTGTACATCTCAGTTGCCTTTCCTCCTAGAAGCTTTTTTTTTTTTTTTACCTCTCTTCCTATTTCCCCACCTCATCCTGCCCCCCACCCAACCCACCCACCATAGTCAGAATGAAAATCCTTTACATGCTGTATTGTGTGGTGGGCAAGGGTGAGTAACATTTGGACACTGGATTTAAACTTATGATCTACCACCTATGAGCTGTGTGACCCTGGGTAAATTTCTCAACCTCTCTGAGCTGTAGTTTCCTCACTGTGAAAAGGGAGAGAGCAATAGTACCTATCTCGTAGAATGGTTGTGATAAGTAAATGAATTAAAACATGGAAAGACCTTTAGAATAGGGAGCAACTAATCTCACGATTACTAGTGATTGGTTTCTGTTAGGCTGCTGCATACTACTTTTCTCCTGGTTTCCATGTGTACAAGCTTGTCTCCCCACTGAGATGGAGATGATGTCTTGCACATCTTCATAATCTCTCAGTGCCAAGACCAGTGCTTACCAATTCTAGACACCGAACAAGGCCAATTGGATTGATTTCATTTTCTTAGTCAATGACTTTCCACATTTGCCACAGTTTCCAAATTTCCCCAGTTAATAACGCCATAAAATACAGAAGCCAAGCCTTCAGACCTTTTCCTGCTACTTGAGGATCCTGATTATTGAATTCCGGGCTGGCATTTACCCCTGGATTCCTCATTGCTTTTAGGAATAAAAGTTGCATTCGCCCATGATTGAATTCGGTAATTAGTTATTTCTTTTGTTGTTCCTTGCAGGGATTAACATCAAGCGTGGACTGATTTTCTATCCTTGGTATTATGTGGTTGATGCCAACAAGTAATTCTAATATGTGCTTCTACCCAGTTTCCCATCTCCATTGACACTGGTGCCTTCAACGTCTCCTACGGGCCTTCAGGAGGAAAAGTAAGGCTTTTAACTCTTTTTATTTCTTTTTACCACCCCCCCGCTCCCCTCCCCCCTCCCCCACCATCAAATGTTGCTATCACAGAAAGGACAAATGTAAGACTTCATTCCTTTGGGTTGTGCTGACCCTGTGGAATCTTGAGATTTCCTGATTTCAAGAAAGTCGCTGTTGTGTTTTAATTTCCACTCAGACAATTTCACCTGGGGATTTCAAAAGCACCAGGCCATTGTTTTCAAAGGTGTGGTATGTAGAATGTTGTGACAAACTTTCTAAAAATTTGGATTACAGCTATCGGTCATTAACATTCCATCCTCTTTTGGCAAAGTTGTAGATTTTTTTAAAATGACAGATTTCACCTCTATTGTTTTAAAATGCAAATATTATTGAACGTCTGATTTTGAGGGAAATGATGCTGGCGTTCCACTGTGAACTTTGTAAACTGTTCTTTCACAGGGAGCCTCTTCCTCTTGAGCAGAACTTGGGGGATAAGTGTATGTATTTAAACAGTCTCTCTGATCTTTGCGAAGATTTGGAGACTTTCATGTTACTCACAGGTGAATCTTTCAGTGCGTCAAACTGTTATATAAAGCTGCTTTAAAATAAGATGAAACTGATCATAGGAAAGTGTTATGCATAAAATTACAATAAAAATGTAACTTAATTTACATTAAGATGAGTTTACTTTAACTGTTACTCCTCCCCACCCCCTGTCTCTCCCCCTGGTGTCTGAGCTGTGGGGGCTGGTTCATTGTCTCTTGTTGAGCCTCTCTTTCTAGTACCTATTATTTCTTGAACGACAAATGATGACAGAAAAATGCTACACATTGTAGACAACATCCAGCTTAGAAATGCATGTGTTATAAATGGCCTTTTGTATTTCCTTATTTATAAGATGCAGAATGTATTTTCTCATGTAAAGAGTAACATGAAAAGAACTTAAATTCCTAGGTTTACTCATAAAAATTACTTTATCCAATATTTAGAATTCTATTGTTTTAGCTACTGTATTTTTTCATGTATAATATGCCCCCAGGCATGAGAAGCTCCCCACTTTTGCAACCCAAAATTAAGAAATCAATATTTTAAACATTTTGCTGGTTTTCCTCTTAAGGCCTTCTTCTTTTTTGGCATCTTAAGGAGTTGTTCTTCCTGTTTTCTCCACTGTCTGATCATACACTCAGTGGGAGGAGGTTCAAATTTTCTCTCTGCAAGCTCTGTTTCCAAGCTCCTTTGCACAGCTAATTACATTCAATTTGAATTTTGCAGAGTAAGACAATCGCTTACTGGTATTTATCTTTTTGTTTTTTGACATCTTTATGGGCTCAGAACGCTCTGGTCCCTGTTGCATCTGTGCACTCTCCACCTCCACCTCCAATTACGGCATCAGCTGACGTCAGTAACAATAAGGCTCCTGATTGGAGGAGGCCTGTTGGACAAGGTACGGGCAGCTATGCACCCTTGGGGCTCCCTGCTCAGCTCCCTCGTCAGCTGACTTCCCTGTATAAGATGCCCCTTAATTTCAGAAAAAAAAAATAGTGTCTTATACATGAAAAAATATGGTAAACTTGGGAATCAAATCATCATTTTATTTATTTTACTTTTATGAAACCATCATTTTAAAACTGGTTTATTGTATGGTGAATTTTCCACTGAATTCAAAGATAGGTTCCCCTCTATGTAGCCTCCTTTCTGGGTACATATTAATCAAAGGGATCGAGGGAGAGGAGGAACTGGCCCCTAAGGGGTAGATATTTCTTCTACAGGACTTTGGGGAAACTCTACCCTAATTCCTGGCTCTATGAAAGTCCTCTCCTCCCAGTAAATGTCGACTCAATTATGAGAACTTCTAATTTCTATATGTGACTTTCTCCCTTTAGCTACACATCCTGTATAATTACTTCAGGCCCTTGAGGAAACTAGTGAAGGAAAACCCTGGAACTCATTTTGAAGCTACCACAGATCCACAGGCCTTTATCCAAAACCCAGGAGCCTGACGTGTTTTGGAATTCAGGGATATTTTTGGATTTTCAAAAGATAATATGACACATGTGTTGCATGTTACAGACTATCCCCAGCTTGTAATTCAATGGAGTAACACAGCTTCACTAAGTGTGTGAATATTCCCACTAAGGGAGATGAACAGATATTGCTTACAGCCTCACATCTCTTCAGTCCAGGTGTTGCTAGTAAACTTATAAAGGCTGGTTAGTTTTCAGAGCTCTTTCTGTCTCAGAGTTGCTGGTCAGGACGATGTCTCAAGGAAGAAATGGTGAACCCTGGACTGGGCTCTGGGGGCCCAGGGGCTCATATGCAGAGAGACAGAGGTAAGCCACCTCCTTTGAGGAGAAGGCTGAGAATGGCCTTCCAGGTGGCATTCTGCCAAACCTGGGGCTCAATAGCAGTATGTTTGTTATTAGTGGGCTTGTGCCAGGCTTTCTGAGTTGGCTGAAAGAACTGTCACACTTGGAGGGAAGACCTCTTCCCACTTGGGGTGGGGTGACAGCAGGCACAGTGTTGGCCTGAGCTCCTGTGGGGATGTTGGCTTAAGCCCCACAGAGACATGGAAAGGGGGCAGGGATGAGGGGAGGGTCAATACTGGAACAGATTGGGGTCTAAAACCTGACTCAGACCGCCCCCCCCCCCCCCCCCCCC
>NW_006291231.1:2464355-2474405 GCF_000327345.1 Myotis davidii
TTTTTCCTCAGGTCAGGTCAGCCGTCACACATAGTGACCCTCAGCTACAGATGACCAACCAGTGTGTTTGGTTAAAATTTAAAAGCCTAACAATGAACTGGGAGTGTTCCAATTTATTGTTGGTCCTTATGATCTTCTGTGATTTACACACTTTGTAAGCTGCTGGGATTACAGTGTCTGTCCCTGGTGTGCGACCTGGAGTCACAAGGATTGATTCTCTCAGGAGCTCTGAGCCTAGCCAGCCACGGAGACATGGACTACTCGGGTCATCTGGTTAGAAAACTGTATAATAATGTAAAGGGTCATTGTCCTATTCGATAGTAAAGTTTCCTGTTTCAGTACTAGGGAAAGCCGACCCGTTTCCAGAAGTTGCCCTAAGACATTTCCTCTTATTCGGGAGACTGAGTACCTGTTCTCTCCTGCTGCTTTTGACCTTTCAGTCCTGGAATTGTTCTTTTTCTTCTAGCATTGATTCATATGTAGGTTGCTAATAGATTTTTTTTTTGATTAGTCTTAGTAATAAAAAAAAAGCTTTAAAAAATGAAATGAAATGAGCTTTTTCTAATGCTGGTTTATTTTCCATGAAGGATGTTTGTGAATTCAGTACTGCCTGGAGCCAGGCTAGGGGCTCAGCGAGGCTGACCGGAATTTCCCCAGAGAGCTCTCCTCTGTCCAGCCAGGCCTTTTAGCTACGGCAGGTCATTTCCCCAAATGACGTGACTCAAGTCTAAGATCATAGTTGTTACATTGAGATTAAGGCAAAGTGATTATATCTTGAAGTGTGCTGATTAGGAAAGTGATTAGAAAATGAATTTCACTAATTATAATTATAAGCAAGAAGAGATTGTACTCAATCAACTTTGTGCATTACGGAATTTAATTATGAGACTAACTGTTAACTATTTAAAAAAATTCTTCTTAGTTTCTTTCTTAAATATATACCAGTCTTGTGTTTCCTTCCTAATTACAAAACACTGTTCTTCCATGTTTCCAAAGGAAAAGCATCTTCTAACCATAAAATAGATGTAGGACTCTGAGTTATAAGAACTGCAAGCGCAAAAGGCTGATTCTGCGTAGTGCACTTTAGGAAAATGGGTTTGAGGCTTTTTGTGTGTGTTATTGTTGTACTTTGCAGACCCACAGTTAAAACTATAATGCCATGATCCCAGTAGTATTCTACATATTTTTTAAGCGAGCCTTAAGCTGTTAATTTGGCTGTCTCATTCTTAGTAAGGAAAAAAACCCATATTTGGGGCTCTCCAAATGGAGAAAGACCCTGACCTTTATTTCACAGAATTGGATGTGTGTTTGAGTCTCCTTTATATGTCTGACCAAATCACCCTACCAGACTCTACCTTGGATGAGAGCAGGAACCATGACTATTTTATTCACCTGTGTGTAGCCACGGTGAAGCCTCCTGAGTTAGCTATTCAATAAAAGAATGCAGAATGTTGAATGAATCAATCAAAGACTTGAATAGCTCTGGCTACAGGGAAATCATGACTGTTCAAGGAAGCCCAGCCGATCCTCTGGTAAGTCCGACGGTTCAGAGTTCTCTTATAGCGATTGGACTGTCTGTCATCTCTCCCCACTCATTTTCCCACTTTAGCTCCTTTGGCCTGTAGAGCTGCTCTGCCACATGACAAACCTTTAAATACTTGAGTTGACCCTCACGCTCGCATCCCTCCATCTGGCCTCTGAGCTTTGCTTCTGAGACTAGTATCCCTAGTTTCACAACGGACTTAGGTCTGAGCTCCCCTCATGCTCTCACACGCTCATTTCTGAGCATGCTCCTCATGAGCACCTTTGCATAGTACCCAGGGTGGGTTGGGAAAGCCTGACCTTCAGGGGATATTAACGATGCATTCTAGAGTCTATTTATGCCACTTGTGAGGAAAGTACGTTTTTATGTTTTTGAGGATTTTTTTAAGTATTTCAGTGAGAACTTCTATTTTAGTTTTAACAAAACCCTGCCTTAATAGGAGGCAAATTAAATGGGAGATAGTTATTATCTAGGTGATAGGTTTAGCCAATAAGGGTTCATTCGTTTTGTCTTGTTTCTAAGTTGACTTATTTGGATAAGTAAATTATTAAGATAATTTGACACTTTGTGAAGCTTAAACCTGGAGATTTAGAAGGAAGGTCCATTCCTTGGATGATCTTTTTTTGTTTTTTAATTTTATTGATTTTTTACAGAGAGGAAGGGAGAGGGATAGAGAGTTAGAAACATCGATCAGCTGCCTCCTGCACACCCCCCACTGGGTGGTGTGCCCGCAACCAAGGTACATACCCTTGACCAGAATCGAACCTGGGACCTTTCAGTCCACAGGCTGACGCTCTATTCACTGAGCCAAACTGGTTAGGGCCTGCCTGGATGATCTTTGTTGGGACTGTTTCTTTCACGGCAGCCAAGCCAATGATTGGGACCCAGTCTGATTCTAGGAACTAAGATTTCCCTTTATGGCTGTTGATAGTTAAGGCAGAACTTTGAAGATTTTGTAAGGCTGCTTCTAAATAAGCATTTACTATCTATCTATTTTCACATAGGGCTAAAGGTACAATTATTAAAAATAATTTGATTTTCATGAACTTTGGATATTTACTGAAGGCAATAAAAAATCAAACTATTAATGTGGGAGATGCAAGCACATGTATACACAAACATGTTGCAATTTCCATTAGAAATAATCTGTTAGGGAGGCAGTATCTTACATTTGGGCAATTGAGAAATAAAATTGTAAAAGAAAACAAGTTTTCAATTATTTTTAAAAAACTTTTCAGTTATTTGAATCCTTTGAGATTACAGTCAGTTTCCAATTGTTGATGGAGGTGGGAGAGATGGAAAGAGGGGAAAGCCAGGGAGGAAGCTGGTAGCTGAAAGTAGGAAGGGAAAAAGAGAAAGGGGGATAGGAAGGGGAGGGGCCAGGCAGGTGGAATGTCTCAGAAATTCTAAGTAGCCACAGGGTCCTTAAACTGTTTGCTTACATGAACTTTTAGGATATATTTTGTAACTCGCTGGTTGAAGTTAAACAATGCTATGTAACAGGCATTTATTGTTCTGGGAAAAAGGACGTCCCTTCCGCTTTATTTTTCAAATATATTCTAGTTGGTTTGTGATGGCTACTGGCTCCAAAAAGAGCGGAGACAGCAACAGATCCTTCTACCTTCCATGAGATAGATGGCGACTCTTACTAAGCATTGGCAAGGAGAAGAGGACGAAATTGGGGGCCTCCTACTCAGGGTTTCTTTCGCAAGGTTACCTCTTTGGTCTGGCCTAATAAGGACAGTTGGGCTAGTAAGTACTGTTCAGGGGTGTGTCATGAACTCTGTTCTTGGCGATAACCATTTCATCATCTGTACATCTGAGAGATTCTTCCTTGAATGCCAGGGCAAAGGTAAAAGTCAAAGAAGTTTTGTATTTCATCTGTCCTTCCTTTTACCTTTCCTTTAAAGGACATGCTGATTCCAGGGAAGCCCCAAGGGTTTACTTCTGCTTGCAGGGCTGGAGAGTTGAAGGTCGTGAATGGTGGCAATAGATAAAAACTTCCAGGACCACTTCAAAGTAAACAGGCCCACCCGGCCTGAAAGCTATTCCCTGAAACAGTCCATCTTGCCAGTGTGCTGGGTGTCAGCAGACTTCCGACTTGGGAACCAAACAGTGTATGGTGTCCCCTTAGCCTACCAACTCTGTTGAATCTGTTCCAGAGTCTCTTAGTCTACTTCTTCTTTCCCTCAAGGATCTGTTTTCATCAGATGTGGTTTTGGGATCTTCATTTTCCACCTCTGAGCAGAAAAGAGTTAGCACAGGCCTGAGACTGCTCTTCTTAGGAAGACCTGTTTGCAAGGTTGACCATCTGGGAACTTGGATTTGGGGAGTGTTCCCACTATTCCCCAACTGATAGAGGTTGCTCACTGAGTGTAGACTAAGCAAACAATGTGATTTATGCTGCACACTTGCTTTCCTTCTGGGACTATATATTTGGTTCATGTACTAAGCTTAAGGTGCTATGTGCACAGCTACCAATTACAACCTTGACTTTGAAGTCTTGGCCTCGTTTCCCTGGGCAGAAACCTGGTACACATTTTGCCACATTTTCTTTGTGAGGGAAGAATGTACTCTCTGTGACCCTTCATGGAAAGGACCAAGCATGAGGAAGGCTGTATAGTCATGCACCACATAACGATGTTTCAGTCAACAATGGACTGCATAGACTGTGGTGGTTCCATTCGATTATAATGGAGCTGAAAAATTCCATCACCTAGTAACATCCTAGCAACTGTAAAGTCAAGCAATGCATTACTCATGCATTTGTGATGGTGCTGTTGTAAACAAAACCACCGCACTGCTAGTCATATAAAAAGTATAGCATGTACAGTTATGCACATAGAGGACATAATATGTGATCATGATAAAAACAACTATGTGTTTACTATGCTATATTTTTAATCACTATTTTATAATGTGTTCTTTTCAGTTACAAAAGAAACAAGTTTTGGATCCAAGATGGTGGGAGAGAAGGTAGAAGTTACATTCACTTCCTGACAGGACCATATCAAAATTACAACTAAATTATAGAACAATCAACCTGGATAACCATCTTTTTTTTTTTTTAAATATATTTTATTGAGTTTTTACAGAGAGGAAAGGAGAGAGATAGAGAGTTAGAAACATCTATGAGAGAGAAACATCGACCAGCTGCCTCCTGCACACTCCCCACTGGGGATGTGCCTGCAACCAAGGTACATGCCCCTGACCGGAATCGAACCTGGGACCCTTCAGTCCGCAGGCCGACGCTCCATCCACTGAGCCAAACCGGTCTCGGCTGGATAACCATCTTAAGATTAGGTAAACAGAAATCTTATGACTAAGGATATTCAGAAGAAACCACATGGAGACTGGTAGGAAGGAGGAGATGCCAAAAGGGCTGAGCCCACACCCACATGCGATGATTGAAAATCCATAGGGATACCTAAGCTGCAGGGGTCCCCCCTGAGGAGAGAGGGATCTCAACCCCATGCTGGGCTCCCTAGCCTGGAGCATGAGAATCAGGAAGAGCAGCCCACATAACATCTGGCTGTGAAAATCACTAGGGATTCTGTCTTCCCCAGGTGACACAAGAGACTGTTAGAAAATCAGATGCTCTCTTAAAGGGCCAGCACACAAAACCTCATTTGTGGGCACTTGTTCTGAGCTCCTGTGGAGGGACAGCAGCTTCATATAATCTGCTGTTGATTCCTTCTGGTGTAGATTTCATTTCAGATAGTGTATTTGTCATTTCTGAATGGTTCTTTCTTAAGGTTTTAAGTGTCCTTTTTTTTAATGTTTATTATTTATTTATTGAAGTTCTCACTGAGCTCATCCATTCTTTTCCTAAGTTCATTGAGCATCCTTAAAACCTTGTTTTGAACTCTGTATCTGGTATATTGCTTGCCTCCATTTTATTTAGTTGTGTGTGTGTGTGTGTTTGTGTGTGTGTTTGTGTGTGTGTTTTAAGATTTCTCATGTTTATTCATTTAGGACATGTTTCTTTGTCTCCCCATTTTGGCTGCCTCTCTGTATTTGTTTCTGTGTATTAGGTAGATCTGCTATGCCTCCCAGCTGTGGTAGGTGGCCTTATGTAGTAGGTGCCCTGTGGGGCTCAGTGGTGCAGCCTCTCTGATCTCTAAGAATGTCTCTGTGTGGGTTTTGTGAGCCTTCCTGTTGTAGATGAGTCTTGGTTGCATTTGGTCCATTTGTGGGTGGGGTTTACCCTAAGGCTGGTTGACAATGAGAAATGACCCTGATCACAGTGTACAAGCAGCTGGGGGTGTAGGGGGAAGGAGAGGAGCTGACTCCTCAAAGTGGAATTAGCCCCAGTGGGGTCTGGTACCTGCCGAGACCTCCATTTGGGTATGCGGCTTGTGGAGCTATTCAGGTTGTATTCTGATGTAGTCTGAATCTATCCACTGGGTTCAACAAAATGGAAATAGAGCATAATATACAACAAACCCACAGCTAACATCCTACTCAATGGGGAAAAACTAAAAGCATTTTCCCTAAGTTCAGGAGCAAATTCAGGAGTGTCCATTTTTACCACTCTTATTAAACATAGTACTGGAAGTCCTAGCCACAGCAATTAGATAAGAAGAAATAAAAGGCATCCAAATTGGAAAGGAAGAAGTAAAACTGTCATTATTATTTGCAGATGATATGATAAATGTATAGAAAATCCTAAAGATTCCCCCCAAGAAACTACTAGAACTGATAAATGAATTCAGTGAAGTAGCAGGATACAAAATAAATATTCAGAAATTGGTTGCATTTTTAAAAAAATATATATTTTATTGATTTTTTTTACAGAGAGGAGGGAGAGGGATAGTTAGAGACATCGATGAGAGAGAAACATTGGTCAACTGCCTCCTGCACACCTACCACTGAGGATGTGCCTGCAACCAAGGTACATGCCCTTGACCAGAATCGAACCTGGGACCCTTGAGTTCACAGGCCGACGCTCTAGCCACTGAGCCAAACCGGTCAGGGCTGGTTGCATTTTTATACACTAATAATGAACTACCAGGAAGAGAAATGAAGAAAACAATCCCATTTACAATTGCATTAAAAAATACCTAGGAATAAATATAACCACAGAGGTAAAAGACCTGTTCTCAAAAAGTTATGAGACACTGAAGAAAGAAATTGAAGAAGATACAAATAAATGAAAGCATGCTCACGGATAGGAGGAATTAACATCGTTAAAATGTCCATAGTACCCAAAGCAATCTATAGATTCAATGCAATTCCTAACAGAATACCAAAGGCGTTTTTCACAGAACTAGAACAAATAATCCAAAAATTTATATGGAACCACAAAAGTCCCCAAATAGCTACAGCAATCTTGAGAAAGAAGAACAAAATTGGAAGTAGCACAGTACCTGATATTAAACTATACTACAAGGCCATAGTAATCTAAGCAGCTTGGTATTGGCATAAAAACGAACATATAGATCAATGAAACAGAATAGAGAGCTCATAAATAAATTGATTACCATATGGTCTTTTAATATGACAAAGGAGGCAAGAACATACAATAAGGTAAAAACAGTCTATTCAATAAGTGGTGATGAGAAAATTGTACAGATACATGCAAAAAAATGAAACTAGACCCACCTTCTTACACCAGATACAAGAATAAACTAAAAAATGGATTAAACACTTAAATATAAGACTTGAAACCATAAAACTCCTAGAAGAAGGCATAGGCAATAAAATCTCTGATATTTCTCTTAGAAATATGTTTCTGATACATCTCCTTGGGCAAGGGAAACAAAAGAAAAAGTAAACAAATGGGACTACATCAAACTAAAAAGTTTTTGACTAGTAAAGGAAACCAACAAAACAAAAAGACAACCTACTGAATGGGAAAAGTTATTTGCCAATGATATATCCAAGAAGGGGCTAATATCTAAAATTTATAAAGAACTCATACAGCTCAACACCAGAACACAAACAATCCAATTAAAAAGTGGGCCTGTCTGGCATGGCTCAGTGGTTGAGCGTCAACCTATGAATCAGGAGGTCACAGTTGGATTCCTGGTCAGGGCACATGCCCAGGTTGGGGGCTTGATCTCCAGTGTGGGGCATGCAGGAGACAGCTGATCAATGATCAATGATCAATGATTCTCTCTCATCATTGATGTTTCTGTCTCTCTCTCTCTCCCTTCCTCTCTGAAATCAATAAACAATATGTTAAAAAAAACAAAACAGTGGGAACAGGACCTAAAAAGACATTTCTCCAAAGAGAATATACAGATGGCCAATAGACTTGAAAAGAAGCTCAACATCACTAATCATCAGAGAGATGCAAATTAAAATCACAATGAGATATCACCATACACTTGTCTGAATGGCCATCATCAGTAAATCAACAAACAAGTATTGGTGAGGAGGTGAACATACAGTAAGATAGAAACAGTCTATTCAATAAATGGATTACAAATTGGTATAGCCATTGTGGAAAACAATATGGAGGTTCCTCAAAAAACTAAAAATAGAACTACCTTTCGACCCAGCAAATTCCACTTCTGGATAGTTATTTAAAGCAATCTAAAAAACCAATTCCAAAAAATACATGCACCTTATGTTCACTTTAGCATTATTTACAATAGCCAAGATATGAAAGCAACACAAGTGTTCATCAATAGAGGAGATTAAAAATCCGCTTCTCTATTGCAATGAAATATTACTCAGCCATAAAAAAGAATTAAATCTTGCCATTTGCAACAGCATGGATGGGCCTAGTGCTAAGTAGAATAAGTAAGACAGAAAAAGACAAATATCATATGATTTCACTTATATGTGGAATGTAAAGAACAAAGTAAACAAACAGAACAGAAACAAACTCTTAGATACAGAGAACATTTTGATGGCTGCTGAGGGGAGGAGAATTGGGGGCTGGGTGAAGGGATTAAGAAGTACAAATTGGTAGTTACAAAATAGTCATGGGGATGTCAAGTACAACATAGGAAATATAGTCAATAATATTTTATTTTATTTTTTAAAAAATATTTTATTTAGTTTCAGAGAGGAAGGAAAGGGAGAGAAAGATAGGAACATCAATGATGAGAGAGAATCATCGATCGGCTGCCTCCTGCAGGTCCCACACTGGGAATCAAGCCCGAAACCAGGGCATGTGCCCTCACTGGGAATCGAACTGTGACCTCCTGGTTCATAAAGAGAGAAACAGCGATCAGCTGCCTCCTGCACATCTCATACTGGGGATGTGCCCGCAACCCAGGTATATGCCCTTGACCGGAATCGAACCTGGGACTTTTCAGTCTGCAGGCCGACGCTCTATCCACTGAGCCAAACCGGTTTCGGCGTCAATAATATTTTAATAACTGTGTATGCTATACACCTGGAACTAATACAAAATAATATTGATTGTAAACTGTAATTAAGAAAACACAAGTTTGCTATAATCAGTGTGTTATGCCAGCACATCTTGTGTTTACTCCATCTCTTCATTGTGTCATTTTCTCTAGTGCTTGATTGAATCTTGTGTTGTTTTGTATAGTAACACGCGGTACAGGCTTGTAGAAGCAATAGGCTATATACCATACAGCCTAGGTGTGTAGTAGGTTATACCATCGAGGTTTGTGTAAGTGCACCCTGCAATGTTTGTACAGTGAAATTGAGTAATGACACATTTCCCAGAATGTGTTCTTATTGTTAAGCAGGACATGATTATGTATGGATTTCTCCAGACTCTGCCTACATCTTTTCCCCTGTGATCCAGCATACTATATCACTGTAATAAGCCTTAGCCATGTGTTCAATTATATGCTGAGTTCCATGAATCCTTTTAGCAACTCTCTGAGTGTGGGTAGTCTTGGTGACCCCTGACACAATTCCCTTCCTTTTGGTTCTCATCTTCCTACATCCCTGTTTTAACCCTACACAATTTCAGTGCAAGGATGAAAGGGAAGTGTTTTTGAGAAGTTAACTGGCAACTAAAGAGACTATTGATCTAATAAAAAATGTGTCAATCCTTTTAGAAATCAGGAAGCCAGCTTATCAATTACCAAAAATTATTTATATTCTTTGCACTTAGGCAATATGAACTTTCGAAAAAAGGAATGAGTTCTTAGACTCACTAGCTTTAAAAAAAATAATAGCTCTATCCTATCTAATAAAAGAGAAACATGGTAATTAGTGTACGACCGCTACCCTTCCCATTGGCTAATCAAGGCAATATGCAAATTAACTGAGGTGGCCGGCAGCCAGGCAGCTGGAAGCTAACATGAGGCTTGCTTGCTTTAGCGACAGAGGAAGCCAAGCTTCCCCGCCTGCCTTGCTGACCTCTCAGCTGCACTCTAAGCAACTATGTTACAAAAATAGAAGCTAAACAAAACCCCGGGCTTCAGCCAGCAGGACCGCAACATTGTTTCAAATACAGAAGGGTAAACAAAGGCCAGAAACCTGTTTCAGCAGCGTAGGTCTCATAGCTGGAGCCAAGCCTCAGAGCTAAAGCTGGCCCAGAATTTTAAAAAAAACGGAAAAAAGGACAGGCA
>NW_006291231.1:2474828-2482081 GCF_000327345.1 Myotis davidii
GCCCAATACCCCAGGGAGGGGGCCTAAACCAGCGGGCCTAAACCAGCAGGTGGCCATCCCCCAAGGGGTTCCCCGACTGTGAGAGGACACAGGCCGGGCTGAGGGCCCCCCTCTCCCCCCCGAGTGCACAAATTTTTGTGCACCGGGCCTCTAGTTTAGATATAATTCATGTACCATGAAATTCACTTTATTAAAGTCTACAATTCAGTGGTTTTAGTAAACAACATCATCACTAATCCCAGAACATTTTCACCACCAGAGAAAGAAATGCTGTAACCATTAGTCAATTTTTGTTGTTTCTTCCCCCCAGTCCCTGAGAACCACTATTGTCTACTTTCTATTGCTATAAATTTGCCTATTTTGGACATCCTATTGAATAAAAGGCTAATATGCAAATCGACCTAACAGCAGAACGACTGAGCAATGACACTATGACATGCACTGACCACCAGGGGGCAGACGCTCAATGCAGGAGCTGCCCCCTGGTGGTCAGTGCGCTCCCACAGGGGGAGCAACTCAGCCAGAAGCCAGGCTCACAGCTGGCGAGGGCTCACAGCTGGCAAACACAGCAGCAGTGGCAGCAGCGCTAAGTATGTCAGACTGCACATTCGGAGCCCCAGACTGTGAGAGGGTGCAGACTGGGCTGAGGAACCCCCCCACCCCCTGCCCCAGTTCACGAATCTTGTGCACCAGGCCTCTAGTTTTATATAAGTGGAATCATGTGGCCTTTTGTGACTAGCTTCTTTCATCCATGTTATGGCATGTAACAGTACTTTATTTCTTTTTATGGCCAGACAACATTCCATTCTGCAGATATAACACATTTTATTCATTAGTGGACAGACATTCGGGTTGCTTCCACTTTTTAGCTTTTATGAATAATGTAAGTTTTTGCATGGACATGTGATTTCAATTCTCTTGGGTATATAATTAGGAGGGGAATTGCTGGATCATATGGTAACTCTGTGTTTAACTTTTTGAGGAACCGCCCAACTGTTTTCCAAAGGGGTGGCACCATTTGGCATTCCTACCAACAATGCATGAGGGTCCAGCTCCTCTACATGCTAATCAACACTTGGTGTTTTCTGTCTTTTCAAGTATAGTCATCCTAGTAGGTTGAAGTGGTCTCTCATTGTGGTTTTAATTTGCATTTTTGTAATGACTTACCAAATTGAGCACCATATTGCATCTTATTGGTCATTTATATGTATTCTTTGAAGAAAAAGTTATTTAAATCCTTTCCCATTTTTAAATGTGTTGTCTTTTTATTATTGAGTTGTAAGAATTATTTATATATTCTGGATACTAGATCTTGATCAGATAAATAATCAGCAAATATTTTCTTTCATTCTGTGGCTTGTCTTTCTTGATGATGTCCTTTGTATTTAATTTTGATGAGGTCTAATTTATTTATTATTTACTTTGTAGTTCATGCTTTTCAGTTAGGACACTTAATAGAAAGTGTCATATTCTACTCTCATGTCAGATTCTAATCATCCAGCTTACTTTAGGAAGCCTACTTTCCATAGCACAATACATTACTCCGTGATGGAAGGACATTGGGGTGGGCGGAGTTGGGGTAGAGTGAGGTAGAAATAACATGGGTGTTAGAGTCTTAAGATCGAATCCAGCTCTTCTATCATGGGAATTAAGTATTTAATCTTCCAAGGTTCAGTTTTCTATCTGGAAAATGGGGTAATAAGAGTTCCTATTTCATAAGTTAATTGTGAAGTTTGAATTAGCAAATTTGTGAAAAGAGCTTAACATATACCTGACACACAGTAGACGTCTAATAAATGTACATTTGTCATTGTCATGAAGAAGTTCTGAATCAAATCTGGACTTAACCAAGATTATCTAACAGAACTAAAGTCTCACTCTAGTCCTAGCCATGCATTTCTGGAAGGCTGTTGAAATTATATTAAACTATAGCTCTGCTTATGGTTATGTAGTCTTCGGGACCATGGGAAAACCTGATAGACACACAGTAGAATAATTGTATTTCTTTTGAATTCAGGAACAAACAATGCTGTTGCTCTTTGGGATCAAAAAATGTTCTCTAGTCCAAAAAACTGTGGTGTTGGCATAATTGAATGTTTCATCACAGCGTGTGTTTGTTATTATTTATACTTAATTAAGGCCATTTATATAACTACTTGGACATTAACAAAACTCCTTCCCTGTCACTTAGATGTAAGCCTTTAAGAAAGGTCACCTGATATTTCAGTTAAATATTTACCATGCTTTACAGCATTACCTTGGAACTTTCATATTAATGACCCAATCATTTGATGTTCACAGGTACAAAGTAGTTTAGGGCCACAGTGAAACAGACTCTGTTTTATCATTAAAACTTAGATATTGGTGAAAGTTCAAAGTCACATCATCTGCTGAACATGCTACTGCGTGGCAGGTGGACTGATAAACAAGGTACCTTCCAATAGAGATATGCTTAGTAATACTTAATAGAAAGAGGACTTAAAAAAACTTTTATGTAACCAACTCTGTAAAATTTTACCACTTTCTTCATCATCCAAAGTTAAACTCTTGGTCAGTAATTGACATAATTATATTTCCTAATGTGGACAATTTAGCAAATATTAAAAAACTATTTTGAAAAATAGCACATAATAATCGGATGCTGTGATACATTTACTTTAGGTTAAGCTATGTGGTTTTCTATTTTTGTTTTCCTATCTTAAGTTGTAATAAAAAAAACAGTTAGGGATTACAACACTTAGGGGGATACAAAATAAATATTTTCCACCATAAATGTGGCAATTCAGTAGCTGATGTAGAAGAAAGATATTGCCACTCATGGGAGAATGATAGTGGAAAAAAAGTTAATCATTACCCAGGTCGGTAGCATAATTCGTGAGATGACAGCCCAAGTTAGAAGTCAGCCAAAGGCGTTTTAAGTAACACTTGTGTAGTGCTTACATATGCTGGGTGGTTGTCTAAGCACCTCACCACTATGGTAACTCATTCAGTCCTTACAGCAGTCCAGTGAGGTAGGAGCTGTCACTCACCTTTCACAGGAGAGGAAACTGAGGTACAGGCATGCCAAGCCACTTAGAGGAGATGGGGACCCATGCAGTCTGGCTGAGGAGTTGGTGTTCTTAACTACCCTTCTTTGCTATTTACTTCTCAACTCAAATTGGGATTATTAGTAGAGCGGCTTTTGGGTTTCTGGAATCTCATTTTTATAGAACCTCTAAAATGTGGGATGTAATGTAAAAAATAAAATTCAATAATTTTTTTTCTCTCTTTTAAGAACGAAAATAAAGATCTATGTTTCAATTCTACATTAAGTATATGTTATAGACTCTAGGATATATGGTCTGTATGGTCATCTTGGATAATGGCCATATGGATGTTCCCCCCAAAATTATGTCTGTGTCGGGAATAAATTTCATTTCCATATTTTCCAGGAATCTGGCATTTTGGAAATACCCTTTCCTACCATACTAACAGTTTCTTGTTTAGATTTGTTAACTGTTAGTAAATAATGCCCCATTTCCTGATAAGAAAGACGATGATAATATTTAGAAAACTGGTCTTGGTTGAAAAATGCATCTTGAAGTTAACAGCAGCACCTGGAGTCGATTCAGTTTTGTAGGGCTTGAAGCTTATGGGTGACTTCTTTAAGAAAAACAATGCAAAATGAGGTGCAAACAATGCAAAATTAGGTGACTATTGACTAAGAAGAGGTTTATTCAAGCGATAGGCCCTGAAGTTTCAGCTTTATTAGCTTCATGGCAAATTCACCACTTCAGAGAGCAACTAAAATAAATTTTAAGAAATACTGTAAGAGTAAGAATAAAATAATACCTGAAAAGAATTCTTAATTTTTTCCCTCCCGAGGAGCTTTGTAATTGAAAACTTTATGTATATTTCCTCATTTTGTCCCCCTCCCTCTTTTTTATTTCCCCAATAGAAATAAAAATCCTGTTCCCCATAGAAAAGTCCTGCTCCCCACAGAAAGCCTGTTTTGTGAGATGAGGAGAAGGTGAGAGTCAGTAATTTTCTCCAGCTCACAGACACCTGTCAGGCCAGCCCTGGGCACTTCCCACTATCCTTTCAGTATATGAAGTTGGAGAAATAATCTTTTGAGTCAGATACGAAGAGCCTCTTCTCTCAGTGTCTTTATTTTTATTTTACCGGAGAAGACACAAAGGTTGGAGAAATTGACAACAAAGACAAAGCACAAACTCTCCAATTCCCGAATAGAGAGCATTGTTCAAGCTTGCTCACCAGTAGCATCACTGAAGAAAGTTTAATTTAAACGTGAGACAGACCTTGACCATTGGAACCTATCTTTTTTCTAGAAATAATCACTTTTTTCTTTTCTTTTTTTAGAGGAGTTGTCGTTTTTGAGAAAACGACTTCACTCAGTATTGGTGTGTTTTCCCTCTACCTTATTTTCATGTTTCTTTAAGCTCATATAATATGGACTCAGCCATGGGGAGAGATGAAAGAGCTTGGACCCATTCGGCTCTTCAGGTTTGGATCTTACAGTCCTCGTGTCTCTCCATGTGTTCAAATATAAAAAGGGAATTTTGAAAGTTTCCTATTCTTTCTTCCCGCGGTGTTTAGCTCTCACTACGTCATTTAGACCTTTTAAAAGAATGTGTGGGGATAATCAAGCAGATAGGAAAAAAACCCTTAGAGCTGGACACAGGGTTGTGTGGATTGTGACTTCCACCTGTGTTTCTATAGCAACGCTTCACCTACCTTGTAACTATACTAAAGGGTAACAATTCTTGAGTGCTCCCACTTGCCAGCCACCATGTATGACTCTTACCCAATCCTCAAAACAGTCCTAAAAGGTAGGTGTTATCTGTCCCACCTGACACGTGAGAAAACTGAGGGTCAGAAAGATTCGATAACTGGACTAAGGTGACACAGTAAGGGCTGGAGTTACGATTCAAATACAGAGAACTCCAAACCACTGCCCTTTCACTGTATACCACCTCTCAGGTTAGCAGTAGGCGGTAGTTTGGGTGTCAGCCACGGCTATTGTGGTGGCCAGCTGCTGAGGCGGCCCCGTGTGATTGCCCTCTCTCGGTATGCGCGCGCCGGTGTTGAGAATCCACACTGAACACACAGGGCGGACCTCTGAAACCAACAGGATATTGCAAAAATGCACCAGACTGTGGTTAAGCGTCACTTGAGGGAAATATTATTCCAGGCAGAGAGAAAACAAGTGTGGAGGCACGAAGATATGAAAGTGTATGGCATGTGTGAGGGATTATTTATGAAATTAAAGATCAATGCTTTATTAGATTAAATTCTTATTTCTCTCATATCCAGTTTAATTCAATTTTACAGTGATTCCGTTTATTTTGAAACTTAATTCAATGTGAAATTAAGTTGAAATTAAGTTTACGCGTACATTTATGGAAACAGAAATTTCAGCCTATATTGCTCCTTGTAGCCTTTTAATCGTGTAATTGCTCCCCCCCCCCCCCCCCCCCCCTACTGGCGAGGAAAAAACACATGGGACCGATATCAGTTCAGATTTCCTAGGAAGTCACTGTGGACAGTGGAAAGGACCTGGCCTATGAGTCAGAAGGCCTGATGAGACGTTATCTGAGTTTGCCACTAGCTGTTCGTCTGCATCCAGCATTCTTGACTCGTGTGCCCTGACTGTTCGGCTGAGCTTCGGCCTTCCTGGGGTGCGGTCACAGCACCCCAGCAGGGTCAGCCTCGCTTGTCAACGCAGGGGAACTCTTTATCTATCCATCACCCGCCACCATTTATTCATCACTCTAACATTTAGGGAGGTGGACTTGCTGCCAGGAACTGCACTGAGTGGTGGGTTGGAAACAACAGGCAGCAGAGGGAGGCCGAAAGACCAACCTAAGGACGTGTGCTAACTCCTGGAAGGGACGGCGGTGAGCCAGAGAGAGGGAGAGGGGTGTCAGGGAGGCTTTCTCAAAGCCATGGTACCTGGTTGGGTTTGGAAGGACAGCTCAGGATTTACTCTCCTGAGTGCTGTAGGGAGGGCGAGGAACGGAGCCTGGAACTACGTGCGTAGCTGGCATGTGGGTTTCCTGGGGCACAAAGGGCGAGAGATGGGGCTCTGTGAGCGAAATGAACGCATGTCTGCGACTTCACGGTTCCCACTTCCAGGTGAAGTTTCCTCCCCCTTTGGCAGGAGTGTGTTGGGAGTCAGGCTTGTTCAGGGCACGTTGCTCTGCCCTCTGGGTTTACTGGAGAAATAAAATAGGTTTCTTTTCCTCTAAGGCCATCCTGGCAGCTATCAGTTTTTTGCATTAGGCAAAGTTTATTTTGTTCCACTAAGTATTTGAAATGTGCAGTTTATTTCTAGACCGAAGTATTGCAGTTTATTTCTAGACCGAAGTGAGAGTCCCAAAAGTGAGAGTATTGCAGCATGGGGATTAAAGGCAACATGCTGCAGAAAATTATAGTTTGGAAAGTTAGACTGATAATTTAACCGTTAAAATGCATGCACATTGCCTGCCTTCTATGGTAGCCTGGGTGTGTAGCGGGAGCCCCTGGGAGTAGAAGCCGGGACTTCAGCCATTTATTTACTCCACAAGAGCTTCAGGGGATATGTGTACCACCCTGTATTTCTCTGTGGATCTCTCCCTGCTGCCTTAGAATAACCACAGCAAGCATCAGAAATTTGCTGTGTGCCAAGCACTTTATATATTATCTCATTTAAAACTTACCACAATTCAGTGATTATTCCCGTTTTGCAGTTGAGGAAAGTGAAGCCCAGAGAGATTGCACAGCCAAGAAATGCAGAAACCAGATGTGCACAGTGTCCTTATACCGAGATTCCAGAAAGTATTAAGAAACTATTTGTTAAATGAAATCACCCATCATGCTTTTCAATTCACCATTTCTCAAAAGTACATAGGACAAATACCCTTGCCTTTTTTATTTTTGTTGTTAATCCTCACCCAAAGATTTTTCTTCATTGATTTTAGATCAGTGGTTCTCAACCTTCTGGCCCTTTAAGTACAGTTCCTCATGTTGTGACCCAACCACAAAATTATTTTCATTGCTACTGCATAACTGTAATGTTGCTACTGTTATGAATCATAATGTAAATATCTGATATGCAGGATGGTCTAGGCGACCCCTGTGAAAGGGTCGTTTGACCGCCAAAGGGGTCGCGACCCACAGGTTGAGAACCGCTGCCTTATAGGCATCAAACCAGGGACCCATCCACTGAGCCAAAGTGGCTAGGGCTACCCTTGCCTTTTTACAGACACATTTCA
>NW_006291231.1:2482500-2490839 GCF_000327345.1 Myotis davidii
GATTTTTAAAATCTATTACCTTAAGTAGCTCTCGAACTCATCCAAAATAGATTTCCAGGAGGTTTTAAAATGTCATTTAAAAAGTGAGTCAAAGATTAAAGCATAGGTTATTCAGTTATGCTTTAAAAAAATTTTTTTTTATTGTTTTCAGAGAGAGGAAGGGAGAGGAAAGAGAGAGAGAGAAACATCAATGATGAGAGAAACTTAACGACAGGCTGACTCCTGCACGCCCGCTACTGGGGATTGAGCCCACAACTTGGGCATGTGCCTTGACAGGGAATTGAACTGTGACCTTCTGGTTCATAGGTTGACGCTCAACCACTGAGCCACATTGGCCGGGTGGGAACTTTTTAACCTGAGAAAGGCTGATAAAATCTAAAATGTTAAAAGCATTCCTTTAAAAATCAAGAACAAAACAAGAATGCCTGGAATTACTACTAATTCTCAACATTATAATGGAGTTCGTTGCTTGTATATTGAAATGAAAAAGATTTAGAAGGAGTAAAGATCAGAAAAGTAAAAACAAAATTTTATTATTTCAAATAATATTGTCTACAAAGAAAATTTAGATTATGAAAATTAATAAGAAGACTTAGCCAGGATGTTGAATGTAAGATCAATTTAGAAATTTAATTACATTTTGTACAATAGCAACAAAATAAAATGCAATTTGAAATATATTTTCAATAGCAACAAAAGTGTGAAGTATTTAGGAATAAATATAATAAGTGATGTGTAAGATCTTTGTGTACAATATTCTAAAGCTTTATTGAAGGACATTAAAGAAGACCTAAATAAATGGAAGATATAACATGTGCATGAATAGGTATATTTAATACCATAAAATTAAATTTCTTCAAATAGAGCAATAGATTCACTGCAATTTCAATGAAAGCAAAGTCTTACTCCATAAGCTGATTCTAAAATTTAAATTGAGTGGTTGAGCATTGACCTATGAACCAGGAGGTCATGGTTAAAATTTAAATGGAAGAGCAAAGGGTCAAGAGTAGCCAATCACTTCTGAGGTAGGTAAGAAGTCTTATCAGTTAACAAAACTTCCTATATAATAAAAACCTAATATGCTAGGTGTCCGGTCCTCTGGTTGGCCATTCAACCAATCAAAGCGTAATATGCTAATGATATGCTAAGGCAACTCAACTGCTCACTATGACGTGCACTGACCACCAGGGGGCAGATAGTCGACCAGTCAACCAGTTGCTATGGCATCCACTGACCACCAGGGGGCAGATGCTCTAACTGGTAGGTTAGCTTGCTGCTGGGGTCTGGCTGATCGGGACTGAGCAAGATGAGCCTGACACGCCCTGGAGCCCTCCCGCAATCCCTCCACTCCCACGGTTCCTCCCTAGCTGCATCCCTCCCTAGCCTCACGCAGGAGCTGCCTCCTGGTGGTCAGTGCGCTCCCACATGGGGAGCACTGCTTAGCCAGAAGCTGGGCTCACGGCTGGCGAGTGCAGCGAGTGCAGAGGCGGTGGCAAAAGCCTCTCCTGCCTCGGCTGCAGTGGGTGGTAAGGAGCGAGGGGTCCCAGACTTTTAAAGCCCCACATTGTGAGAGGGATGTCTGAATGCTGGCTTGGGCCTGTTACCCGGGGGCATCGGGCCTAAGTTGGCAGGTGGATGTCCCCCGAGGGGTGTCAGACTGCAAGAGGGTGTAGGCTGGGCTGAGGGACCCCCCCCCTCAGTGCACAATTTTCATGCACTGGGCCTCTAGTTTATTGTAAAGTGATGGTAATGAAGACAGTGATCAGATAACAAAACTTTTATTATAAAGTGATAGTCATGAAGACAGGGATATATGACAGAGCTGTCATTGCAGATTAATGGGGAAAGGAAAGACTATTCAATAAGTAATGTGGGACAATTTATTATGTATATAAAAATGAAAATGATGCCTTAATTCACACCAGAAACAAAAATAAAGTCCCAAACCTTTATAGGATCCTTGTGTAAAAGTATAGTTTTAGAAAAAAATACACAAGAATATGCTTATGACCTCAGGGGAGGGAAGGATTCCTTAAACAAGTCACAGAAAGTGCAAGTCATAACATCTACACTAATAAAAGACAAACATGCAAATTGACTGTACCTTCACCATGCCTTAAGCCACACCCACCAGCCAATCAGAGCAACTATATGCAAATTAACCCAACCAAGATGGCGGCCACCAGCCACGGAGCTGGAGCAAGCAGGAGGCTTGGTTGCCCCAATGATGGAGGAAGCCAAGCTTCCTGGCTGAGGCCGGCTCTGAGCTCCACTCAACGCAACAAAATTTCAATTATAGAAGATAAATAAACCCCAGATACCTGCTTTCAGCCGGCCGTGGCCAAGGAGCTGGAACGAGCAGGAGGCTTGGTTGCTCCTGGCGATGGAGAAAGCCAAGCTTCCCTCCCACCCGCTCTGGCCAGCTCTGAGCTCCTCTCAAGGTTACAAAGTTTCAATTATAGAAGGTAAATAAATCCCAGAATAAAAAGAAAAGAAAAAAAGGAGAGGCTGGGAGCTTCCGTTGCCGGGAGGCTCAGCCAGCCTGAAAACAGCCCTTAGCCCCTCACCCAGACTGTCCAGGCACCCCAGTGGGGACCCCCCCCACCCTAAAGGGGGTATGGCCAGCATGAAAACAGCCATCAGCCCCTCACCCAGGCTGACCAAACCTCCATGGGGTGAGGGTCCCTACTGGGGGAGAGGGGCTTGACTAGCCTGCAGACAGCCATCAGCCCTTCACCCAGGCTGGCCAGGCACCCCAGTGGGGACCCCCACTCTGAAGGGGGTGTGACCAGCTACAAACAGCCATCAGCCCTTCACCCAGGCTGGCCAGGCACCCTAGTGGGGACCCCCACCCTGAAAGGGGTGTGACCAGCTGCAAACAGCCATCAGCCCCTCACCCAGGCTGGCCAGGCACCCCTGATGGCTGCCAGTACAGTGGTGGTGATGGGAGCCTCTCCTGCCTCTTCAGCAGTGCTAAGGATGTCAGACTGCAGCTTAGGTCTGCTCCCCCCTGGCAAGTGGACACCCCCCGAGGGCTCCCTGGCTGCCAGAGTGATGTCTGACTGCCAGCTTAGGCCCAGTTCCCCAGGTAGCGGGCCTAAACCAGCAGGTGGTCATCCCCCGAGGGGTCCCAGACTGCAGGAGGGCACAGACTGGGCTGAGGACCCCCGCCCCCCAGAGTGCACAAATTTTTGTGCTCTGGGCCTCTAGTAAATAATAAATGGATAAGTTAGAAATAAGAACTGGACATGACAGAGAACACGAACAGGCAAATCACATGCTGGAATAAATATTTGCAGCACACATAACTAACAAAAGATCAATATCTGGAGTATTTAAAAAACTATCTAAAAATAGAGAGTCCAAAAGGTCATAAGTCCATAAGCAGGTGTTTTACAAAGGAGGAAATGAAAATGAGCAATAAATACATTGAAAAGACGCTCCTCCTCTGTTAGTAAGGGAAATGCAATTAAAACCACATCGATATACCATTTCACACCTTTCAGAGTGGAAAAATTAAAAAGTGGGACAATTGTGTTGAGGCAGGGGAATCACTGCTGGTAGTAGCATAAATGGCCCAGAACTTTGGAACACAATTTGACATAAAAGTAAAGTCCATAATGTATGACTCAGCAATTCCTCTCCTAGGCACATACAGGTCTGGGCAAGGTGTAGTATTACTTGAATGAGTAAAACACTGGGACTAACCCAGAGGGCAGCCAGAATGCCCTTCTAAAGAGACACCACATCATGACACTCTCTTATTGTGAACTCTCCAGTGGCTTCCGTGGCAATGAGAATAACACTCTCAACACCTTCAACCTCTGCTTATCTCTCCAATTTCATTGCGTGCCACTCTCCCAGGTTCCTCAAGACATAAGATCTTCCCTCCTCAGGGCACCATACTCCTTCCTGATCATTCCATGGTTGGCTCTTTTTTCATCCTATAAGTTGACCTAAATATCATTTCCCTAAGGACCTGTTACTTGACACCCCATCTAAATTAGTTTTCCCATCCCATTCTCCATCTCAGCCCTGTACTTGTTTCCTATAATAATAGACATGAATATGTGAATCTCATATATGTTGCATGTGTTCCTAATTTTTTTGCGTGTCTTCAACATTAAACTAATAACCTTCATGAGGGCAGAGTCTAGGTCTAGTTGTTCATGATTTGATCCTCTGTGCCTTCCACATAGCCTAGTGCATAACATTCACAGATCTTTGTTGAACTGAATGGTTGAATAAAAATACTGCATAAATTATATATGCAGTTTGTTCATCTGAGAGGACATTTTATTAGCTCTTGTTCATGGAAAGGATAATGGGATACCACAACTGCCACATAAATTCTTAATACTTATTTAGAAGATCAAGGGAAGTGTTTACCTGGTCTGATGTTTGACCTGAAATAATTAACCAACATGCGCCTGAATGCTTTTACAAATTATTTCCAAAGATTTGATGTATCATATATTAAATAGATCTTTTAACTAGACTAAAAGTCCTCCATTGCTTAAATTGGAAATATGTTTAGGTTGGTTTCTAATACATATTAAAAAAACACTTATAGATATTAGCATAGAGGTTTTATGTTGAATATTTAAATATGTTGGTGAAATTGGCCTGGGCTCTTTTTGAAAGAGGCTTGAATTTAGTTAATATAGGTTTTTATTTTATTTTTAATCTATTTGTTTATTTATTCTTATTTAAATCATGTGTTATATTTATTTATGCTTAGTGAAATGTCAGACAAAGACAAATACCATATAATTTCACTTATATATGGAATCTAAAAAACAAAATAAATGAACAAACAAAACAGAGAGAAACTCATAGACACAGAGAACATTTCGATGGTTGCCAGATGGGAGGGGAATTAGGGGGATGAGTGAAAGAGGCGAAGGGTCTAAGAAGTACAAACTGGTAGTTACAAAATAGTCATAGGGGTGTAAAGTATAGCATATGGAATATAGTCATTAATATTGTGATAACTATGTATGGTGACATGTCTACTAGATTTATTGGGGTGATCACTTTGTACGCTATATAAATATCTAATCACTGGGTTATACACTGGAATATAATATTGTATTTCAACTGTAATTTTAAAAGAAAATTATTATGAATGGCAAAATTTATACTTTGTGCAATTAATTAAGTAGTTAATTAATTTATGCATTTTTTAAAATTATATTTTTCTGGTTAGAGATAGAGCTCCAAAAAGAGTTTACATTACAATCTACAAAATATATGGCTTAAGCAGACAAGGTGATTTGGGAAATACTCAAATTTCAGCAAAATATGAAAATAATGCAAGAGTTTTTACATTTTCAATTATAGCAATTATGCTCTTGCTCAAACAACCATAATGCAAGTTACGTAGACTCATTTTAGTGGTGGATGGAAAAACCAAGCCAACTTTAAAATAGACATTAAGCAACATTTTGCATAAATTCAGACTCTTGGTCTCTAAAAATTATTTAACTTGTACTCATAACCTGCATTCAGATACATGGATGCCATGAAATGAGATGGGATTTCTTTGGTTCCTTTTTAATTTTAAACATTATAATTTTGAGCACCTTGTTGTGTAAATGACTTAAAATGATTGGAAATGATTCCTTTCTGGGTATGGTGCTCTGTGAGGGGCAACTCCAGGTGTGGAGGCCGCTCTCTGCCTTCAGCGGAGAAGTCTGCAGGGCAGGTACGTTACCGTTCACATCAAAGTTGGAGGAGAAACTTCCTTGTGATTGGTTCCCTCCTGCACCTGATGTCTACCTTCTATAAGTTGCTAGAGAATTATTATGAGACAAACTGAATAAAGAGCTAATAAATGAATTTTCATTAGAAGTATGTCATTATCAGAGTGGTGTTGCTGTAGACATGAATACGTACAGCTAAAAGGGCTATGTCCTGAATCTGGTCTAAGCTGTTGAAAGTCACCGCACAGCAAATAGTGGAGCCAGAGCATAGGCAGTACTATTTCAAAATTTAATTTAGAAAACCAAAAAGAGGGCAATTATTTTAATGTTCTAATGATTGCTATTTGAACAATAATGCCGGCAATTCTGACACCGAAGTAGGGTATTTGGTTCAGTTCCGGCTTCACTTCCTATGAACCTGAGAGCGAGTCAGGACCCGAGGAACGGCACGGCTGGCCGGTTACCTGGCGCTGAGAAGCCCTAAAGCAGACGCCACAGTTATTTCCCGCAACAGTGGGAGGGTCTGCTTGTTCTGGCGCTCACATCCTTTGCCATGTCCCCCTTCAGTGCCCAGGCCCCGAGGCCAAGGCTGCCTTCCCTTCCCCCTTAGCACACTGCCACGCCAGAGAATGAGGCAAGAGCACTTTCAGAAGCCAGCCGCCGGACAGACAGACAGACGGACAGCCGGCGGTACCCACCTGAGGAACACGGAGCCGGGGCTGTCGGGGGCGCCGTGCGGGGCCTCGCAGGCCTTGTCGGGGCTGCCGGGCACGTCAAACCTGAACTCCGTGTCGCTGGAGGACCGCCTCTTCTTCACCATCCTGCACTTGTCCGTCAGTCCCCAGGCCCAGGCGCGAGCTCAGAGGCTCATTTCTGAATCCCCCGCCCCGACGTGGAAACCCGCGCTGTCCTCTGCTCGGTCCCTGCGGGGCAGGCGGCGCCGCATCTGACTCCTACCCTGGCTGAGGCTTTTTTTTAAAAAGTTCGTTAATGAGTAACAGGCAAGAATGACATGGTCGTTTTCAGCCTCCCCGCAGTTGCTTTAAAGGGAAATAAACGTGCTTGGGAAACTCAGCTCTCAGTTTACTAACCGCAGCACCGCACAGCTCTGGGGATTTCGGCAGAACCGTCCATGGAACCGTAAAGGCTTAGAACAACGAGGTGCAGAGGACGGCAGGGGCCCGACATGAAAAGCAGAGGTTCTTTTTCTAATTCCCTTGGCTTGCCCAACGGGGTGAAGAATGTGGTTGCCCTTATGCCTCTGCACACACAGAAGCAACCAGCCCATCTGCCTGTTGCATTTGGCAAGATGTGCAGGAGGTTTAAGGCTGTGCTGCTTGGTCCTGGGACCTGGAGCGTTGGGAGCTCTTAGGGAAGTAATCTGTATCATGTCAGGGGACCTCGAGTGTTGAGTATTTTGCCGCATTGCTGGAGGCTGTGACCTGTATCAACACAACAACTAAGGCAGACAAGAACTCTGCGAGGCCAGGCTCCAGCACCATGGCTGCGCTTGCTGCTTGGGTAGCCATGGGTGATCCCAGCCCTGCTGAGCTGGCATCTGCCATGCCCACATCACAGGATCAGGAAGAGGATGGAATCATATAGGAGAATGTGTTGTGGAAATTTGCAAATACAGGGGTGGGCAAAAGTGTAATGATAATAATAATAATAATAATAATAATAATAATAAATTATACAAGAATAAACAATGTCCCAGCCTGTATGGCTCAGTGGTTGAGCATCGACCTATGAACCAGGAGATCAGGGTTCAATTCCCGGTCAGGGCACATGCCTGGATTGCGGGTTTGATCCCCAGTTGGGGGCATGCAGGAGGCAGTCGATCAATGATTTTGTCTCATCATTGATGTTTCTTTCTCACCCTCTCTCTTCCTCTCTAAAAAATCAATACAAAATCAATAAAGAATGAACTCTGTGTTTTGTGTACTCACCACTGTACATCTACTTTGCCCACCCTTGTAGTATTGTTGCTGCTATTTAGAACCCGTTTAAGCAGGGAGTTCAGAAAAAGATTTACTTTCTGTGATGTTCTTCAATCACTTAATATTCACTCACAGGGAAAACACCAGCGTCTCTCCACCCAGTTCCTAGCAGCAGTGAAAGATTCGGTCCAAGTAGCTGTGCTCTCTCGTTTCCCTGGCGATTAGTCAATGGCACTGGAGAAGGACTGCCTTAAGCGAGGTACACAGATTCTGATTGTGGAAGGGAGCAAAGTTTTCCTGGAATATCAGACCTTTAGCCTTGCCCTCTTGAGCACTTTGCTCTACCAGCTGATAACTGGGTAGGGACAGGTTTGTGCTGCTCTGTGAGCAGTGGACTCTAACCACACTTTTGAAATTAGACAAAGTGTCTTTCGGTGAGATTTCACTGGTGTCTAATAGAATGACCAACTTTTCCCTGTGTGTCTGGGGTTTTCCTGGTTTTACGCTGAATGCTCTGTATCCGAGGAACCCCGTTAGTGCTGGGGAACATCTGCATCCCAGTGCTGCCTTGCTACAATTCTGATGGTGTCCTGCACCCTGCTTCTCTCCTCATCCTTCCTTGATGGTGCAATATCTGTATTTCTCTCCCCCCCTTACTTCTATGTTGTGGTTATATTGGAAAAACATTAAATAA
>NW_006291231.1:2490985-2494603 GCF_000327345.1 Myotis davidii
GGAAGGCAGTAAATCAGGGTAGTATTTCTTGAATCTGTATACCTGACATCTTTGAAAATACGTGGCATCTCTGCTGGATACGTCATAACGTCTCATTTAATCCTTGCTCAAAGTACATTTTTACAGATGATAAAGCTATATCTTAAAAAGGTTCAGCAAGTTGGCCCTAATTAAGTGGTCATAAGAATGTGGTCATGACAGAATTTATTTATTCATTCAATACATGTTAGCTGAGCATTGACATTCAAAAGGAGGCAAGATCATTTGAGACTGGAATGGTTTAGAAAACCTAATGGAAAAGGTAGAGTTTGAGTTGAGCTATGAAGAATGGGGAGTCTTTGGAGAGGCAAAAGGGGAAGGGAGTAGGACTCATGAACAAATAAAGAGACATGGGCCAGGTGTGTGTGTGCGTGGGAAACTACTGGTGAGGGAGGGGGATAACTTTGGTCATTTAGATGGAGGCTGAATTACAAAGGACCCTGAGTGCCAGTGAGTAGTCCAAGCTTTATCTTGTAAGTAACGGGAATGCAATGATGACAGATTTGTTTGGTGGCCATGTGGCTAATGCTTTGGAAGCAGAAAGAGACGAGGTGGCTCATTACTGCAGTCATCTGTTGATATGGTCATTTCATTTAGGCAGCAACTACCAGTTTATGGGAAGCAGCTCTGAAGTCGTTGAAACAGTATTGACTCAACTCTTATGTAAGTTGTTGAGTTAATTTCTTATCATAAGAAATTGTGTTAAAGAGGAGATTGCTGAAAGTCTAGAGCAGGGGTCACAAACTCAAACGCCTTCAAGATCCAGAAAGGTAAGTGAAACCACGAGATGGGGAGAGAAGTGGCAGAAAGGTGCGGTGGCCTCCCCTCCCCAGTGACATTAGCTTTTAAACTGCAGATGCTGGTGGGAGGGGCTACCTAGCGCTCTCTGAGGGTAGGAGTCGCCCACCCGTGCCTTGCCCACTTAATTTCACTTCTTGATAGGGGCTGCCTATGCTAAATCTTTCCAAACTTGCTGGTAGTTATGTTCAGACTTTATGTTCAAACAGGAGTAAGATCCTATTTGACTGCTTTCTTTTTAAGATGAGTGGCAGTAGACGGCTGTGTAGCAATTCAGTGATGTAAATTCACTGATGCTGGCACAGAGCTGCCACCGGGTAACACCCCCCCACCCCCCAAACCGTTTAGACATGAACTCTGCTCAGTGCATTCCTAGCCTTTGCCACAGCTTTCATTTTTATTGTGTAAAAGGGAAAACAGAGACCAGGCAATCAAAGATAAACAACTGGAGTAGGACATTTATGTAAATATAGCTATAAAAGGAGCATACCCAGTAGCAAAGAAGAAAAAAAAAAAAAAGAAAGAACCATCTATGATAACACCTTAAACAGGGCCAAAATAAAGGTAGCAGAGACCTTTTATATCCTTCCATGGAAATTGAGATAAAAAAACAACAACCCATAACCAAACAAGACAAAAACCGACAACGAGAAGACAATTTTAAGTAAGATTACCAATGATTGCAATATCGCATTTTTCTGATGCTCTCCAATAAGTGACGATGTTACATTTTTATAAATAGAGGTTGTAAAAGAGAGTCTGCCACAGAAAAGAGAATAACGAATTTGGGCTCTCCCACTTGGTAAGTTCAGTTAGACCTTTTTCCTCTTCTACCAAAGGAAGAGATAGATACGAGGCCAGATTAGGCCTGCTGACATGTTCCTTTTGGCCTTTACCACGTTTTATAAGTAGATATTTTTATACATTTCATAGAAAACCTGGCCCTCTGGCCTTGCCTGGAGAATCAGATCTGGCAAGAAAGAGTATGACGGGCAATGGCTGGCTGGGGCCGAGTGGCATGCTCCCTGTGACGTGGCCGGCCTCTGCAGTTGCCTGGCGTGGTCTCCCTCGCTGCCCACTCTGCCTGCTTTGCGTCACTTGTTCTTATGACCTGCATTTGCGTTTAAAACCCCAGCCTAGGTGATTCTGAACGTCTTCTCCAGCTCTCATCGTCTTTCCTTAACTCCACTCATGAAAGTTTGACTGTAAGATTCTTTTTTTGTCTCCAGTGAAACAAGGTCCATAGATAACTCCAAGAGTTTAATCTTGTGCAATGAAGATAATCTTTGGTTATTATATCCAACCATTCTGAAGTCCACAAATAAGGAACTAATATACCTATTGATGCCTAGATGGGGGCTGGGGAATTCATGCCTGTATGTTCTCCTCCTCTTGCTGGAGGTGTGGGACTTAGAATTGAGGCAAAAGACCAAACTGAAAACACCAGATAAGAAGGGCTTCAAAATTGAGCTTTCCAAATATACATTTCCATTTATAAATAAACTGGACTTCCTCTACAACTAGGTAATATTATAAATAATTGTGCCTTAAGATTTATCTGCTGGATTATGCCATGTTCAGGATAGTATTAATCAAATTAGTTTGGCCCTGGCTGGTGTGCTCAATGGTTAGGGCATTAGCCAAAGCACTGAAGGGTCTCAGGTTCAATTCCCAGTCAAGGGCACGTACCTGGATTGCAGGTTCGATCTGGCCCAGTCAGGGCACAATCAGGAAGCAACCAGTCAATGTGTCCTTCTCATATTGATGTTTCACTCTCTCTCTGGTTTTCTCTCTCTACCACTCCCTTTCACTCTAAAAATCAATGGAAAAAGATATCCTCTGGTGACGTTTAATAACAACAAAAATTAGTTTGTACCCTCTAAGCACATACTATTGCCATTTGGGTAAAGAAGCATACAGTCTGGTGAAGTTACCTGGAGATTCAGACTTCATCATGGAATGGCCATAAGTGGAAAGCTAGTATTGGGTGTAATGTGAATGTTCCCATGATCCTGGAGTGAGCTGTGTGATGTTGTCATTTAGAGCGTGGGCTTGGGGGGTCAGGTTGCCTAGATTGGAAGGGTGGCTTCATTATTTCCTCGTTGTGTTATTTTAGAAAGGCACTTGACCTTTCCAAGCCTCTGTAAAAGTAGTAATAATAGTGTCTTCCTCAAAAGGCCATTGTGAGGACTTGATAATGGAAAGTTTAAGTATGAAGCCTGGGCATAGTAAGTATCCAGAAAATACTATGGGTGATGAGGAAGAGGAAGATCATGATTTGAACTGATTATGTTTTCCCTAAAGTTGAATGAAGTCTTATCTATCCTATCTAATAATAGACAAACATGGTAATTAACCGTACCTCTGACATGCTTCCCATTGGCTAATCAGGGAGATATGCAAATTAACTGCCAACCAAAGTGGTGCCGGCAGCCAGGCAGCTGAAACGAACAGGAGGCTTGCTTGCTCCAGTGATGGAGGAAGCCAAGGTTCCCCACCTGCCGCTGCTGGCCTCTGAGCTGCACTCTAAGCAACTATGTTGCAATTATAGAAGCTAAGCAATCCCCAGAAACCTGCTTTCAGCCAGCCGGGCCTCAGAGCTGGAGTTGCAACAGAGTTTCAATTATAGAAGCCGAACAAACCATATCCCTGCTTTCAGTAGCCGAGGTCTCAGAGCTGGAGCCAAACCTCAGAGCTAAAGCCAGCTCTCAGCTCCAGTGACAGCCATAGATGGTAAATAAATCCCAGAATAAAAAATAAAAATAAAAAAAGGAGAGGTTG